>NW_022631081.1:6474483-6491077 GCF_010015895.1 Lontra canadensis
AAAAAAAAAAAAAAAAAAAAAAAAAAAAAAAAAAAAAAAAAAAGTCAACAAAACAAAGAGCCAACATATGGAATAGGAAAAGATATTCGCAAATGACAATACAGACATAGGTCTGATATCCAGGATCTATAAAGAACTTCTTAAACTCAACACACACAAAACAGATAATCATGTCAAAAAATGGGCAGAAGACATGAGCAGACACTTCTCCAATGAAGACATACAAATGTCTATCAGACACATGAAAAAATGTTCATCATCATCACTAGCCATCAGGGAGATTCAAATTAAAACCACATTGAGATACCACCTTACACTGGTTAGAATGGCCACAATTAATGAGAGTAAACAATGTGTGTTGGAGAGAATGTGGAGAAAGGGGAACCCTCTTACACTGTTGGTGGGAATGCAAGTTGGTGTAACCACTTTGGAGAACATGTGGAGATTCCTTAAGAAATTACAGATAGAGCTACATTATGGCCCTACAATTGCACTACTGGGTATTTACCCCAACAATACAGATGTAGTGAAAATAAGTGTCATCTGTACCCCAATGTTCTTAGCAGCAATGGCCACAGTCACCAAACTGTGTAAAGAACCATGATGCCCTTCAATGGATAAATGGAAAAGGAAGATGTGGTCCATATATATTATGGAGAATTATGTCTCCATCATAAAGGTCGAATACCCAACTTTTGTATCAACATGGACGGGACTGGAAGAGATTATGCTGAGTGAAATAAGTCAAGCAGAGAAAGTCAATTATCATATGGTTTCACTTATTTGTGGAACATAAGGAATAACACAGAAGACATGGAGACCTGGAGAGGAGAAGGGAGTTGGGGGAAAATGGAGGGGGATACCATGCATAAGAGACTGTGGACTCTGAAACACAATCTGAGGGTTTTGGAGGCGAGGGTTTGGGAGGTTGGCTGAGCCTGGTGGTGGGTATAATGGAGGGCACATATTGCATGAAGCATTGGGTGTGGTGCATAAACAATGAATTCTGGAACACTGAGAAAAAATTAAAAAAAAAAAAAGAAAGGGAGTTTAAATGTTCCATGATGATCACACCCACTGATGCAGACACTGCTATTTTTATTTCTGATTATGAATCAGATATTTTCCTAATTTATCACCTGATATTGTGAGAAATGTCTTAATTTATTGTTGAGATTATTACTTTTCTCCTAAAGTACTACAAAGACTTTTAGTGACTCCAGAATACTGATGACTTTTTAGAACAGGAAATAGCTTGCCATCTCTCAGAAAACAGCTTAAGGCTGATAGCACAGAGCTCTGTGTGACACCCCAGCCCTTTCACCACACTGGTGCCACTGGAGACAATTTTAAGGACTATGTTAGTAGGAGACACTGTCCTTCCACATACCCACATATGACTTTATAATTTTCCTCTGGATTTATGATGTGAGAGAAGACTCCTACTAAGAATATCACCTTTTTATGAGTAAAAAAACACAATCAAGGATATTAAAGTGAAGGGAAATTTTTCAGGCTTGTGGTTAGATTATGGATGAATTGGAAGCAGGACAAGGAGGTGGAGAACTCTGCTTTCTCCCAATTCAGCTTTCAAGGCTTCCAGAAAAGAAACTTGATTCTGAGGTCACCAGAGTTCTGGGGCAGCTCATTTGGTGAAAGGCCACACCCAATCATCCAGTGTCCCAAAACTGTGCATCCATTGGTCTGTGTGAGATCCAAACATCTCCTTCATTCTTGATGTCCTCTAGGGGAGATTTCCCCCTAAGAAATGTCCCCCCAGGGAACATCATGTAGATCCTGGGACAAGGAGACAGAGTAACCTGTTTTGCATGAAATACCTTCTCCTTCTAATCAGTCTGGACAAGTGAAAAGTCCCCAAGGACACCACATTCCAGCTCTGGAAACTGAGGAAGCCTCATCATGTGAGGATCCCCACCATAGCCAGGCTTGTGCTTCTTCCCAGACAACTCACTAATAGCTCAGGTCAGAGAAATTGACTCTTCTTCCATGGGGTGGGGGGCACAAAAAAGCAGTGTCTCAAGAAGAATTTTATGTCCCATAATAACAACTGTCTTTTTTTTGTTTTTTTGGGGGAAGATTCTCAGATTGTGGTAGCCCAGGATCCATCACTGTCAGTGTCTCTAAGAGGGACAGTCACACTCATCTGTGGTCCTAGATCTGTGTCAGTCCTAGCTGGTAACATCAGACTCCAGGCCTGGCTCCCTTTATCTGCCAGACATACAACCTACTCTGGGGTCCCTGAACACTTATCTGGATTCATCTCTGGGAACAAAACCACCCTTACAATCACTAGGACTACACCTGGTAATGGAGCCATCTATCACTGTATGCTATATACTGGGAAAGAACAACTAGGACCTCTCATGTTCTCACAATGGCTTAGCCTTTAGGGACAGAGGAAAATTTGAGGGGGTGAAACATACAACACCCCTGTAAGAAGGGATGTCCCCTGGCCCTATTCTCTAGTCAAGTGGCTCATTGTCATGTGGCCCATCCCCTATCTCCCAGAGTGTGTCCATCTCTTCAGTGAGACCATCCAAGACTGGGATTCCTCTCTCTAATTCTGCTTAAATGGATGGGAAGAGGACTGAAGTCCAAAATGTATCCACCAACATGGAAACTCAGTGATTTCACTACTGTTTGTGTGATTTTTCTCATTCATATGTGTCAACAAATATACTCTCAGAAGTAGATTTCAATACAGGCCTCAAGAAGCAAGAAATGTCTCAAAAATACAACCCAACATTATACCTAAAGAAGCTAGAAAAAGAACAGTAAAGAAAGCCTAAATTCAGCAGGAGAAGATAAATAAAAAATAGATCAGAAATCAATGATGTTGAAATAAAAAAAATACAGTATAACAGTTTAACAAGGCAAGTAGCTAGTTCCTTGAAAAAATTAAGAAAATTGATGTACACCTAGCCACACTTACCAAAAAGATAAGGCAAAGGAACCAAATACATAAAATCATGAAAGAAAGCAGATGACAGAGCCAACACTTCAGGAATACAAGGAATTATAAGAAATTATTATGAGTAAATATATGCCAAAAACTTAGGTAGGCTTTCTTGAAGAAAAGGATACATTCTTATAAACACAAACTACTAAAACTAAAAGATGAAGAAATATAAGCTCCAAATGGACCCATATGCAGGAAAGAAATTGAAGCAGTAATCAAAAATGTCCCAACAAATGAGACTCCAGAACCAGTTGTTTTCCCAGGGAGAATTCTACCAATCATTTAAGGAAGAATTAACACCTATTCTTCTGAAACTATTCCAAAAAATAAAAATGGAAGGAAAATGCCTAACCCATTCTATGATGCCAGTATTACCTTGATCCCCAAACCAAAGACCACAAGAAAAAGGAAAATTACAGGTAAATATCCCTGATGAACACAATTGCAAAATGCTCACCAAAATACTAACCAAAAGGATCCAATAGTACATAAAAAGGATTATTCACTAGGACCAAGTGGGATTTATTCCTGGGTGGAAATGATGGTTTAACATCCACAAGTCAATCAATGTGATACACCATATTAATAAAAACAAGGGCAGGGCGCCTGGGTGGCTCAGTTGGTTGAGCAACTGCCTTTGGCTCAGGTCATGATCCTGGACTTCCAGGATCGAGTCCTGCATCGGGCTTCCAGCTCTTTGGGGAGTCTGCTTTTCCCTCTGATCTTCTCCTCTATCATGCTCTCTCTCACTCATTCTCTCTCAAATAAATAAATAAAATTTA
Source organism: Lontra canadensis (assembly GCF_010015895.1). Lineage (NCBI taxonomy): Eukaryota > Metazoa > Chordata > Mammalia > Carnivora > Mustelidae > Lontra > Lontra canadensis. The sequence continues at coordinate 6,478,246 of NW_022631081.1, forward strand.
AAAAAGGGCAAGAATTATATGATCCTCTCAATAGATGCAGAAAAAGTGGTTGACAAACAGCATTATTTTTCTTGATTAAAATTCTCTACTGTGTATGGAGACAGGGAACATACCTCAATATCATAAAAACCATATATGAAAATCCCATAGTGAATATCATTCTCAAGACTATACTTTCAGGGATCATTTCTATAGTTTGTGAATATCATTCTCTTCTCAATGTGGAAAAACTGAGTGGTTTTCCCCAAGGTCATAATCATGACAAGGATGTCCACTCTCACCACTGCTTTTCAATGTGATAGTGGAAATCTTAGTCTCAGAAATCATACAACAAATAGAAATAAAAGGCATTCAAATTGGCAAGGAAGCAAACTTTCACTCTTCACAGATGACCTGATACTCTCTGTTGAAAACCCAAAAGATCCACCCCAAAACTGTAAGAACTCTTACAAGAATTCAGCAAACTAGAAGGATATAAAATCAATGACCAGAAATCAGTCACATTTCTATAGACTAATTATGAGACAGAAGAAAGAAATGAATGAATTGATCCCATTTAAAATTGCATCAAAAAACATTGGATACCTATGAGTGAAACAAACCAAAGAGGCAAAGTATCTGTACTGGGCGGGGGGAAACTATAGAAAACTCATGAGAGAAATTGAGGAAGACACAAAGGATTGGGAAAACAGTCAATGATCATGTGCTGGAAGAACAGGTACTGTGAAAATATCTGGGCTCCCAAGAATGTATACATTCAATGCCATCTCTATCAAAACCATCAACATTTTTCAAAGAGCTGGGTAATCCTAAAATTTGTATGGAAACAAAAGAGTGTCCAGTTAGCCAAAGGAATGTGATGTGATGAGCACTGGGTACTATATGCAACTAATGAATCATTGAATGGTATATAAAAAATAATGATGTACTGTATGTTTTCTAATTGAATTTAAATAAAAAAAAACATTGCTTGTGGCATCACAATTCCAGATTTGTAACCATCTTACAGAGCTGTAATCACCAAGCTAGTATTGTACTGGCACAAAAACTGTTACATAATCAATGGAACAGAATAGAGAACCAGATGTAGACCCTCAACTCAATGGGCAACTAGTCTTTGACAAAATAGGATAGATAGAACATACAAAGGCCGGGGGAAGACAGTCTCTTTCAACAAATGATGTTGGGAAAAATGGACAGCCACATGCAGAAGAATGAAACTGAACCATTTTCTTACAGTATACAGAAAAATAAACTCAAAATGGATTAAATACCTAAAAGTGAGACAGGAATCCATAAAAATCCTAGAGGAGAAAACAGGCAGTAACCTATTTGACCTCGGACATAGCAACTTGTTGCATGCCATATCTTCAATGGCAAGGGAAACAATTACAAAAATGAAGATAAAAAGCTTTTGCACAGGAAAGTAAAGTAACAACAAAAACAAAAGACAACCTACAGAATGGGGGGAGGATATTTGCCAATATCTTATCAGATAATGGGCTGGTATTCAAAGATGTCTATTTCCATTTCAAGGACCAGCTAGTATACATTATCCAATGTAAAAGAAATTAGCAAACAAATAAAAAATAAATAATCCAGCCAAGAAATGGTCAGAAACCATGAAAAGATATTTCTTCAAAGAAGACATACAAATGACCAGCAGACACATGAAAAAAAACCTCCACATCAAGGAAATTCAAATCAAGACCCCAAAGAGATAACACCACACATCAGTCAGAATGTCTACAATTAAGATAGGCAACAAAAGATATTGGCAAAAGGGGAACCTCTTACACTACTGGTGGGATTGCAAGCTAGTACAGCCACTCTGGAAAACAGTATATACTTTCCTCAAGAAGTTAAAAATAAGGATAACTGTGTGGCTCAGTCAGTTAAGAAGTTAAAAAATAGAGCTATCCTACAACCCAGCAATTGCACTCCTAGGTATTTACACAAAGGTTACAAATATAGTGATTCCAAGGAACACTTACACCACAATTTTTATAGCAGCAATATACACAATAGTTAAACTATGGAATAATCCATATATCCCTCAATAGATGAATGCGTAAAAATATGAATAAAATTTAAATATATATATAATTTAAGATTTAAGATTATATTACAATGTAATTATAATTATAATCATATAATATATAATTATATATATTATAGATAATATAGGTATAATATATAAGTATAAAAATCATATACAATATAATATAAAAATATATAATACAAATATGAACATTTAAAAAATATACATATAAAATTTAAGATTCCACTTTCTTGATGTCTGTGTAATATTCCATTATTTATTATTATCCATTATTATATAATATATAAATATAATGTCAATTATAATTAATATAATAATTGTATATAATAATTATCAATTATTATATATATATATGAAATGGAATATTACACAGACATCAAGAAAGTGGAATCTTAACCATTGCTTGACTAGATGGAACTAGGGGGTGTTATGATAAGTGAAATAAGTCAACTAGAGAAAGACAATTATCATTTGATTTTATTCATATGTGGAATTTAAGAAACAAAGAAACAAAGAATTAAGAAACAAAAGAGAGCCCAGGAATGAATTCCACCTGGTCATGGTGGATAATCTTTTTAATGTGCTGTTGGATCCTGTTTTCTAGGATCTTGTTGAGAAACTTAGCATCCATATTCATCAGTGATATTGGTCTGAAATTCTCCTTTTTGGTAGGGTCTTTGCCTGGTTTGGGGATCAGGGTAATGCTGGCTTCATAGAAAGAGTCTGGAAGTTTTCCTTCTGCTTCAATTTTTTGAGACAGCTTCAGGAGAATAGGTGTTATTTCTTCTTTGAAAGTTTGGTAGAAATCCCCAGGGAATCCGTCAGGTCCTGGGCTCTTGTTTTTTGGGAGGTTTTTGATCACTGCTTCAATCTCTTTACTAGATATCGGTCTATTTAGGTTGTCGATTTCTTCCTGGTTCAATTTTGGGAGTTTATAGTTGACCCTCAACTCTATGGTCAGTTAATCTTTGACAAAACAGGAAAAAATATACAGTGGAAAAAAGACAGTCTCTTCAGTAAATGGTGCTGGGAAAACTGGGCAGCTATATGTAGAAGAATGAAACTCGACCTTTCTCTTACACCGTACACAAAGATAAACTCAAAATGGATAAAAGACCTCAACGTGAGACAGGAATCCATCAGAATCCTGGAGGAGAACATAGGCAGTAATCTCTTCGATATCAGCCACAGCAACTTCTTTCAAGATATATCTCCAAAGGCAAAGGAAACAAAAGCAAAAATGAACTTTTGGGACTTCATCAAAATCAAAAGCTTCTGCACAGCAAAGGAAACAGTCAACAAAACAAAGAGGCAACCCACGGAATGGGAGAAGATATTTGCAAATGACAGCACAGACAAAAGATTGATATCCAGGATCTATAAAGAACTCTTCAAACTCAACACACACAAAACAGTAATCATATCAAAAAATGGGCAGAAGATATGAACAGACACTTCTCCAATGAAGACATACAAATGGCTATCAGACACATGAAAAAATGTTCATCATCTCTAGCCATCAGGGAGATTCAAATTAAAACCACATTGAGACATCACCTTATACCAGTTAGAATGGCCAAAATTAGCAAGACAGGAAACAACATGTGTTGGAGGGGATGTGGAGAAAGGGGAACCCTCTTACACTGTTGGTGGGAATGCAAGTTGGTGCAGCCTCTTTGGAGAACAGTGTGGAGATTCCTCAAGAAATTGAAAATAGAGCTTCCCTATAACCCTACAATTGCACTCCTGGGTATTTACCCCAAATATACAGATGTAGTGAAAGTAAGGGCCATCTGTAACCCAATTTTATAGCAGCAATGGCCACAGTTGCCAAACTGTGAAAAGAACCAAGATGCCCTTCAACGGATGAATGGATAAGGAAGCTGTGGTCCATATACACTATGGAGTATTATGCCTCCATCAGAAAGGATAAATACCCAACTTTTGTAGCAACATGGACGGGACTGGAAGAGATTATGCTGAGTGAAATAAGTCAAGCAGAGAGAATCAATTATCATATGGTTTCACTTATTTGTGGAGCATAACAAATAGCATGGAGGACATGGGGAGTTAGGATAAGGGAGTTGGGGGAAATTGGAAGGGGAGGTGAACAATGAGAGGCTATGGACTCTGAAAACAATCCGAAGGGTTTGAAGAGGTGGGGGGGGTGGGAGGTTGGGGGAACCAGGTGGTGGGTATTAGAGAGGGCACGGATTACATGGAACACTGGGTGTGGTACAAAAACAATAAATACTGTTATGCTGAAAAAAAATAAAAGAATGATTATAAAAAAGAAACAAAAGAGAGGATCATAGGGGAATAGAGGGAATAATAAAATATGACTAAATCAGAGAGAGACAAATGATAAAAGACTCAACTATATTAAACAAACTGAGGGTTGCTGGAGGGGAGGTGCGTATGGGATGAGTTAACTGTGTGATGGACATTAAGGAAGGCACTTAGCGAATTAAGGCATTAAGGAAGGAAGGCACTTGTTGTAACATGCACTAGTCGTTATGTGCAACTGATGTCTTTAAACTCTAACTTTGAAACAAATAATACATTATATGTTAAGTAATTGAATTAAAAAAGAAGAACCATTAAGACCAAACCTTGAATGAGATAGAAGAATGTACTGCCACTACCACTAGGGTTACTCAGTTGCTGAAATTAGATGACGGATATTTTCAGACAACAATCACAAAATCAATCTGATGAACAGCTATAGATGCTCTTGGAAAAAAATAGAAAAATAGAAATACAGAACTTGAATAGATGTCATCAAAACACACCAAATGGAAATTATAGAACTGAAAATACCATAGAGAGAATTAATAAAGAACCTTCTCTGAACAAACTCAAGAATAGAAAACACTTGTTATTTCTTTTTTTTTTTAAATCATTTTTTAAATTTATTTTCAGCATAACAGTATTCATTGTTTTTGTGCCACACCCAGTGCTCCATGCAATCCGTGCCCTCTCTAATACCCACCACCTGGTTCCCCCAAACTCCCACCCCCCCACCTCTTCAAACCCTTCAGATTGTTTTTCAGAGTCCATAGTCTCTCATTGTTATTTCTTTTTGGAAAGCACAAATGAACTATATCCTTTCTAACTAATTCCCTCCGCCATGAGTAGACTCTTCAGGATATCACTAGGGGGTGCTGTGAACATTCCCAGAGCTGGCAAGGCCTGAAACCAACTGAAATGGCTCCACCTGACTGGGCCCTGCATTCCTTTCACAGCAGCTGCTTTCTCCCAAGGGACAACTCGGAGCTCTTCCTCCCAGGGGACAAACTCAGAATTCTCCCAAGAGAAGATCTGTATAGAGCTCCTCTTGGGACAGAAGCTATTAGCCAAGCTGAGGTCCCAGATTCAAATGACACTGTGGGCTTGTATTTGCATAATGAGCCACCAGTACCTTGGAGATCAGAAGGAGACAAAGGACACATGACAGACCAGTACCAGATGTAAGGCCAGGGAAACTATGGAAAGTCCACAGCATGACCTGGACTCCTCTTCTCCTCCTCTTCCTCCTTACCCACTGCCCAGGTTCATGGAGGTTTCAAAAGACAACCTTTGGAGAGCTACTTCCATTTTTATTCTTCTTTCCTAACATGTGTCTATTTCCATTTCAAGGACCAGTTATTTCTCAGCTGTGGTGGCTCAGGAGCCCTCACTGACTGTGTCCCCAGGAGAAACAGTCACTCTCACCTGCTACTCCATCACTGGAGTAGTCACCAATGCTCACTATCCATAGTGATTGCAGCAGAAACCTGGCCAAGTCCCCAGGGAATTGATTTAAGATACAAGCAATAAACACTCCTGGAACCCCACGAATTTCTCAGGTTTTCTCCTTGCAAGAAAATCTACCCTGACCCTCACTGGTGCCCAGCCCTAAGAAAAGGCAGAATACCATTGGGAGCTACTATTATAGTGGTGTTTGGTGCAGAGGGAGACCCAGATGAGGAAGGGAAACCTAAACTTCTTATCACCAAGTCTGGGTACAACTATGATCATGTCATATTGGCATCCCATGACCAGACACCTGACTTCTAGGATAAAGTAAATGTTAACCATCCATGCAGATATGGGGATGAGAAGGGTCTGAATGTTTACAAATTTTTTGATCCATTTTGGAATATAAATTTTTAATATTTTATCAAAATATTAAATATATACATATTTTGACTCAGTGTTATATTTTTGAAAAAGTAAGTATTAAAGAAAATTGTCTACCTAAGAAACTTAATAATGAATATACAAATATGTCCAGTTCAGAGTCATACATAAAAAATAATTGAAACCAGTATGAGTGTGTCTCATTGGAAAAGTGGCCAAAATATATCAAATCATCCTATGGGATAAAGATGAAATATGAATCAAAATGAGACAGATCTACATGTATTGCTAAACAAAGATCACCAATTACACATTATGTGGAAATGCTGGTCATGGAAAGTAGAACACAAAAAGCAAGATATTGTTATGTAATAATAATAGTATATACTGTTATAGAACTATAAATGTATTTACATATTTTATATATAATGTATGCATGCATATATGTATATAATATATAAATCTTATATATATTTATCTATTAACTATATGAATCATATACATAGCATATATATTTATATATAAATATTATAAAATAAAAAATATAAAATAAATATAAATATATAAATATACAAAATAAATATATAAAGTATTTTATATATATATACATATATATATATATAAAATTACTACAACACATCCTTTAAAGTATGAACAGTTATCCATTTGGGAAGGAAGTGGAACAAAAGAGTAGATTTTCAGTGGACAGCACTGTTATATTAATTAATTTTATAGATCACTTATAGAAATGTTATTAAATATCAATCTTTGTCTCAGATCATTTACAACATTTGAGGAAAACCTATTAATTATTTCAGAGTTAATACAAATTAATTATTATATAAATATAATAATTATTAAAGCATAAATGAGAACCCACAGAAATAATCGAAGACGAGAAACATGTTGTCCAGTGACAAAGACAGATATAAGGACAAGATATATGCCGTGGGAGCTGGTGAACCTAACAGGAGACCCTGACAACAACAATAACCACATAACTCAACCTGTAAGTCTAACCCAGGTAGAGTTATCACTAGGGAGGAATCAATGGGCTTTTCTGTTGGTCTTAAGCATTAAGCTTGATTCAAGTGAATTACATCCCATTAATGAAACCAGGGACAAAGCAGAAGCAAAGTCAGATTATCAGATACTCCTAAAATATCTCCTAACATAAATATCTCCCTTGTATTTCCACCTGAGGGTATTGATGCCCTGGAAAAATGAATGGTTCAACCCCAAAGCTGACCCAATCATTCTAGTGCCCTGGGTGTTGACATCAGAAAAGTCCACCTGAATGTTCCAGGACTTCTGGGGAGTATGACATGGACTGGGGGGCATGGTGTCTGATATCATCAGGGGACACTGAATGACTGCTCCTGAGATATCAGTGGTCTGCCTTTTGGTCAGAAAGACCAGGAGAATCTATCACTGGCCCTTGCATATTTAGGAAGCAGAGTCCTCACTGTGGGTGACTATCCCCGGAAGCAACATGAGCCCTCAGAACTGAATCACACAGCCCTCATATTTTGAATCCAAAATGCCAATCAAATTTATAACTCATCCTGAGAAAAACACCAACCCTTGTTGGGTCCATTATCAAAGTAACGAGACTGAGACAAAGTTACACAAAGCCTTATTCTATGCCAAGCATTAGAAGTTAGACTGACCGGCCAGGGAAATGAGGTTGAGACAAAGTGAAAGTTATGTAAAGCTTTATTCTATGCCAAGCATTAGAAGTCAGACTGACCTGCCAGGGCCGCCTCCAAAGAGAGCGACGCCCCTTGGTCTTACAGGCTAGTTTTTATAGGGCACAATCGCAAACATCTGCATATGTGTCATTGGCTGATTGGTTTTCCCCTACCTGTGTGTTTTAGTAACGGTTACCTGGAACCAATACTAGTAACTGTTGAGGCATTTGTTAAACAACAAAATGGCCTTGTTTTAGGTATGTGTTTTAGTAATAGTTACCTGGAACCAATATAAACAAAATGGCCTTGTTTTAGGTGTGTGTTTTAGCAACAGTTACCTGGAACTGATATCAATAACTGTTGAGGCATTTATTAAACAACAAAATGTCTACCTAGGCAACATGGAGTCACTATGGCTAAGTAGGCCCAGGCAGGCCCTAGGGGTTTAACATGTTTTAATGTGGAATTGACCCCAACACCCTGAGCCTCATCAATCCCCTTAATCCTCCTGCCAGTTCTCCTAACTACTTGGCTCTTCTCTGACTTCTAAGTCTTTCTATTCCTCAGCAGAACACAAGGGAAAGGGATTTAAAAATGCACTTTGATAGTCACATCCATTTGTTTAACATGGTGTCTTTTTTTTTAAATTTCATTGATTTCCTTTTTAAGTGACCAGTATGCTCAACGTGGGGCTCTAACTCACAATCCTGAGATCAAGCACTGTGTGTTTTATCAACTGAGCCAGTCAGGTACACAGTATTCTTTTCATTTCTGATCATGAGTCACACTTGTCTGTATTTGTTATATCCAATGTGGATAGTTGTTTCAGAATTTCATGGTGATACTTTGACCTTTCCTCCTCAAAGCCTAGAGTTACATTGAAGGACTTCATGGATTAGACAGCTTCTTAGGACAGACAATGTTGGTCTCTGCAGCCTGGAGGGTCACTCAGTATATGCACAATGAGCCCTGCTATGCTTCTCCAATTTTGCCAGAAAAAGGTTTATGCACTAAGTCAGAGGAGACCCTTTTGCTTCATCCCTAAGATGGGTACTCTGAGATTCCCAGTGGACTCACTATTGGAGGAGTGGCCACTAAGATCCAACAAGGAGACAATCAGGGATGTCACTGGGGAGAGCAGAAAGTGTGCCCAGGTCTGGGATGGATTCAGAATGAACTAGAAGCAGGGCTAAGATTTGGAGAATATACCCGTATCCTATTTAACCTTTCCAGAGAAGAGACTTGGCTGAATTCACCAGGGATGTTTAAGGAGCTTACTAGGTAAGTGATGTTATCACTGTCACTGAGTATTCCAGTAATCCTGCAATCATTGGTTTGTGTGAGTTCCCAGCTTATGTTTCTTTCAAATTCTCCTGCAGGGGACAGCAGGGTGACCTTGGGGAAGGAAGAGAGGGGAAGTCGATTTGCATGAAGCATCTTCTCTTCTTAATGGGTTAGAGAGGCATGAAAATGCCCAGGGACTCCATACTCTAGCCAAGGAGCCTGAAGAGCCTGCATCCTGTGACAGTCCCCTCCATGGCCTGGAGAGTGCTTCTTGGGCTCCTCACTTATGGCTTAGATCAGGGGAGGGTACTCTTCATCCTTGAAGGGCACCTAAAATCAAGGTCTTGGGGTGACCCTTGTCTCCAATAATAAAACTTGTCTCTCCTCTTGGTTTTAGGAGTGGATTCTCAGAATATGGTGACCCAGTTGCCATCACTAACCATTTCTCCAGGAGGAACAGTCACACTTACCTGTGCCCTTAGTTCTGGTTCAGTCTCTATGGATCACTACCTGAACTGGTACCAGCAGAACCCAGGACAGCCTCCTCACATGATTATCTACAGCACAATCAACTGCCCCTCAGGGGTCCCTGACCGCTTCTCTGGATCCATCTCTGGGAACAAAGCTACCCTCATCATCACAGGGGCCCAGGCTGAGGATGAGGCTCACTATTATTTTGTTCTGTGTTTTGGTGGTTATACTTACACAGTGATTTAAATAAATGCGGAAGTGCAACCAGAACCTCCTCATGGGTCAGAACTTCTCAGTTTTAGAGGCAGGAGAGAAAATGAGGGGGGACAGTCAACAACACCATGGGAAGGGAGGCTCCCTTGCCCCATTCTCCTCTCCAGTGGTTCCTGGTCATATGCCCAATTCTCAACTTTACCAGGGTGTGTCCATCTCTCCAGTGTGACCCCAAAATCCCAGGCTTCATCCCTACTTCTCTGATTATAGCTATGGGGAGGGAGCTCACATCCAAAATATATCCACAAACAGTGAGATTTAGTGAGCTCACTGCTCCTTGTGAGATACTTCTTATTCAAATGACATTAATTATCATGTCCTCATTCAGTAATTTGATGATGGAGACAAAATCATATGGAACATGTCTTCATCTGGATAGACATGAGGTGGATCCATAGCCCATGTGCTGTTCTGTTCCACATGCCAGATGCTTCTAGTCAGTGTGCTGTGAAGATGATGAAGGAGAAGAAACATTTGCAACAGTTCATTGTGAATGCTACCTGAGAGAGTTCATTCTCTTCTGATATCAATGCTCCACAATTTTTAGTTCTTCTAATCTGGGTCATCACTTAATTAACTATGGCAGTGTTTACTTTATTAATAGTGTAATTCAAAAAATCTTTGAAAAGTTAAAAACAAATATGTGACTTATTTGTAAAACTGCCTTTATTTTTTTTTCTTAATTTGGAAAGCATGTGCTCTTTGAGAAATTAGAAAATCCATCTATATGAGGAAGTCAGGTCACAGCAAGGCCATATAGCCCATTGATGTTTGTGGACTGACAGTGAGCTGAATGTTAGTTCTGCCCCAACATCATTTCCAGCCAGAGCCAAGGTTTGGCCAGTCGACAGTAGGGGGCACTGAGTGCCTTTCCCAGTTTCTGCTCAGTGAGGGCTCCCTGTTCTGTAATCCCCCAAAGTCACCAGTCTGAGGAGTTAGCATCTGTGTGTACTGCTGTGGACTTAGCAAGTGTAGCCCATCTGGCTGGGCAGATGGTCATGCTCACTGTTCTGTGGTCCCAGATCCCAGCAGCTGCTTCCTGTCTGGTGCCTCCCAGGGAAGAAACTCTGAGGCTCATCCTCAGGCTCTAATCTAAGAACCAAGGATAGAACAGATTCTCCAGGAGGAAAAATTTCATGTAATTAGTGCTCCCCTTTTGGTCACTGGAGAAGTCAAAAGAGGCCTGGCCACTCAGCCCCAGCTTGGCACTCAGATATCTCTGTCATGCTCCCTTCTCACTGCTCATGCACAGAGGCCTCAGAGAACTGAGTTTGACATGTATCATAATCAGATGACAAAAAGCAACAAGAAAATGGTGTGATCCTCAGAGGGAACTGCTGATGAGGGATCACTGGGGATGGAGCTGCAGTTGTAGGGAGATCCTGTAGCTATAGGTCTGATCCCTGGAAGGAGACATGGAAGGGAGGCTCAGGTAGGAAGAGCCTGGGACCACAGGTCTGTGCATGTCAACAGGGATGTGGAAGGTCCTGGCACCTGAGGGACATTTGTGGAGCCTTGTTCCCCCAGGGAAAGCCAGACTCAGTGATCCCTAAGCTCACATTTTCCTGCAACCAACAAAGGAGAAGTGGGGCTGTCAGTTACCTAGAGCCCTACCTGTAGGGTTTCCGGGGAGGGAGAACTGAGACCTTCACTTCCACGGCCACTACAACTGACCTTTGCTACTGTGTGCCATCCTCAGGATAAAGGCTGTGCTGTCCTGCATTTGACTTCTCTTCCACTTGGACTCCAAATTATGTGAAGCTGAGGTATCTCTGGGCATTAGAGGCTTTGTTGCTTGCAGATCTCTGCAGGCACAGAGACCAGTGCCTCTGCCTCAAGCCACCTGCTTGAGAGGGAAGGGTCTGTGGGAGAGCAACCCCGTTTTACAGTCAGGTAAGGGGCCACAGCGCAGTACTCAGAGCTTGGAGTATCAGTCACTGCATCCCTTCTTGTCTCTGAATTATTATAATTTTTCCACACTTTCACACCATGATCACCATGTGACACAGGACAACACACACATCACCTGCCCCCCACCTGCTCTCTCACCTGCCTTCACTCATGTAAGTTAGGGCATCCCCATCTCTATGGGTATCACCCTCCAACCACCTGACACTCTCTCCTCCTTTTCCCAGAGCCTAAGGTACAGTCAGTACCCTCTTGTGTCCATCTGAGGACATGTGACTTTTCCCTCTTTCCTCTGTTCTCATCTTCCTCCATGGGGGACCTGGGGTCCCCATTTGAGTCTGGATCCATGGATTCCTCCACTAATACAGGAATTCTGCTCATCTCTGGGCTGCAGTCTGAGGATGAGGCTGACTATTACTGAGCTGTAGGTCACTGGACTGGGTGCAGTTATACTTACTCACAGTGTCTCAGACAATGAGGCAGTGAGACAAAACCACTGCGCACAGAAAATATGGCTTATTATCAGTGAGAAAATTAAGTAGAGGCATGTGTGTCCTTTTTCCAGGGTCCTGGTCCTAGTCTGTGCTGACTCAGCAATCCTCAGTGTGTGGGGCCCTGGATCGGAGGGTCACCATCTCCTGCCCTAGTATCATCTCCAAATCAGGTATGGTTTCCTGTGAACTGATACAATATGCCCCCAGGAATGACCCCAAACACCTCATTCATGGTAATTACTATTACCATTCACTCTAGGGGGACAGAGGTCCATTCTTTGCTTCCAAGTCTGGCAGGCTGGGCTCTCTCATTATCAATGGACTCAAGGCTGATTTTTAAACATCAATGTGGGTCAAGGTTCTCAGCACTAACATAGTTCTCATGCCCATGGGAAACTGAGTCGTATTCCTAGTTACTCCTCTGCCAAAAGCATGAACCACACAGCACCTGGCTACTCAGCTCTGGCTGTGATTTTTCTTATTCTGTTTTTTTTTTTTTTTTTTTTTTTTTTTTTTTTTTTTTTTTT
>NW_022631081.1:6491177-6643948 GCF_010015895.1 Lontra canadensis
TTTTTTTTTTTTTTTTTTTTTTTTTTTTTTTGTTGTTGTTTTTTTTTGTTTTTAACACTCTGGGCCTGTGTCCATCCAGGGACACTGTCTGGTAGTGAGGTTCTTTCTCTTCTATCCTCCGAGTCACTCAGGCCAGCTCATTCCTACACAAAGAGTCTCAAAGGAAATAGAAATTCCCTGTCCTCAGGAATTGGGACAGTTTTGTTCTCAGCTCACATACATTCAACATTTTTCTTCTGATTTGTCAAAAGATGAAACTTTCTGTGGGCTCTGAGTCTCTCTTTGGGCCTCAGCACCATCCTTGCTGGCTTGGTGGGTATGTCAGCTTTGTTTGCATCTGGAACCAAGATTACTTTAGCTTTAACCAGATGACAAGTTTGTTCATTTTCTGATGTTTGCAGGAAATACTTAAAATGATTTCAAAGTAAAAATGTTAAAATGTAAACAAAAAACAAACTAAGAAAACAAAACAAAACAAAATGATAACATTCTAGAGAAACACCTGCAGGTGAATGTTTACAGAACCTATTCATAACACAAAACATGAGAACAACCACAAATCTGCACACTGATTTTTTTAAAGTATATGTTTTATTTTTTTATTTTTATTTTTTTAAGATTTTATTTATTCAACATACAAAGATCACAAGTAGGCAGAGAGGCAGGCAGAGAGAGGAGGAAGCAGGTTCCCTGTAGAGCAGAGAGCCTGGGGTGGGGCTAAATCCCAGGACCCTGGGATCATGACCTGAGCCGGAAGCAGAGGACTTAACCCACTGAGCAACAAAGGTGTGCCTGCACACTGATTTTTATGCCAGTTTTATATAATGACCAAGATTGAGGTGACACAGATATCCTCTAATTATGTTGCATATTCATTCACTGGGATCTTTTTTTAAATTTCTTTTCAGCGTAACAGTATTCATAGTTTTTGCACCACACCCAGGGCTCCATGCAATCCGTGCCCTCTCTAATACCCACCACCTGGTTCCCCCAACCTCCCACCCCTCGCCCTTTCAAAACCATCAGATTGTTTTTCAGAGTCCATAGTCTCTCATGGTTCACCTCCCCTTCCAATTTCCCTCAACTTCCTTCTCCTCTCCATCTCCTCTTGTCCTCCATGCTATTTGTTATGCTCCACAAATAAGTGAAACCATACGATAATTGACTCTCTCTGCTTGACTTATTTCACTCAGCATAATCTCTTCCACTCCTGTCCATGTTTCTACAAAAGTTGGGTATTCATCCTTTCTGATGGAGGCATAATACTCCGTAGTGTATATGGACCACATCTTCCTTATCCATCCGTCTGTTGAAGGGCATCTTGGTTCTTTCCACAGTTTGGCGACCGTGGCCATTGCTGTTATAAACATTGGGGTACAGATGGTCCTTCTATTCACTACATTTGTACCTTTGGGGAAAATACCCAGTAGTGCAATGGCAGGGTCATAAGGAAGCTCTATTTTTAATTTCTTGAGGAATCTCCACACTGTTTTCCAAAGTGACTGCACCAACTTGCATTCCCACCAACAGTGTAAGAGGGTTCCCCTATCTCCACATCTTCTCCAACACATGTTGTTTCCTGTCTTGCTAATTTTGGCCATTCTAACTGGTGTAAGGTGATATCCCAATGTGGTTTTAATTTGAATCTCCCTGATGGCTAGTGATGATGAATATTTTTTCATGTGTCTGATAGCCATTTGTATGTTTTTATTGGAGAAGTGTCTGTTCATATCTTCTGCCCATTTTTTTTAATTTTTTATAAACATATATTTATTTTTTCCCCAGGGGTACAGGTCTGTGAATCTCCAGGTTTACACACTTCACAGTACCCACCATAGCACATACCCTCCCCAATGTCCATAACCCCCCCCCAACCCCCCTCCCCCCAGCAACCCTCAGTTTGTTTTGTGAGATTAAGAGTCACTTATGGTTTGTCTCCCTCCCAATCCCAACTTGTTTCATTTACTCTTCTCCTACCCTATTAACCCCCCATGTTGCATCTCCTCTCCCTCATATCAGGGAGATCATATGATAGTTGTCTTTCTCTGATTGACTTATTTCGCTATGTCTGTTTTGTGTGTGTTGAGTTTGAAGAGTTCTTTATAGATCCTGAATATCAATCTTTTGTCTGTACTGTCATTTGCAAATATCTTCTCCCATTCCGTGGGTTGCCTCTTTGTTTTCTTGACTGTTTACTTTGCTGTACAGAAGCTTTTGATCTTGATGAAGTCCCAAAAGTTCATCTTCGCTCTTGTTTTCTTTGCCTTTGGAGACATATCTTGAAAGAAGTTGCTGTGGCTGATATCGAAGAAGTTGCAGCCTATGTTCTCCTCTAAGATTCTGATGCATTCCTGTCTCACGTTGAGGTCTTTTATCCATTTTGAGTTTATCTTTGTGTACGGTGTAAGAGAATGGTCAAGTTTCATTCTTCTACATATAGCTGTCCAGTTTTCCCAGAACCATTTATTGAAGAGACTTTCTTTTTTCCACTGTATATTTTTTCCTGTTTTGTTGAAGATTATTTGCCGTTAGAGTTGAGGGTGTATATCTGGGCTCTCTACTATGTTCCGTGGGTCTATATCTCTGTTTTTATGCCAGTACCATGCTGTCTTGGTGATCACAGCTTTGTAGTAAAGCTTGAAATCAGGTAACGTGATGCTCCCAATTTTATTTTTGTTTTTCAACATTTCCTTAGTAATTCAGGGTCTCTTCTGATTCCATACAAATTTTAGGATTATTTGCTCCAGCTCTTTGAAAAATACCGGTGGAATTGTGATTGGAATGGCATTAAAAGTATAGATTGCTCTAGGCAGTATAGACATTTTAACAATGTTTATTCTTCCGATCCAAGAGCATGGAATGGTCTTCCATCTTTTTGTGTCTTCTTCAATTTCTTTCATGAGTGTTCTGTAGTTCCTCGAGTACAGATCCTTTACCTCTTTGGTTAGGTTTATTCCAAGGTATCTAATGGTTCTTGGTGTTATAGTAAATGGGATCGATTCTCTAATTTCCCTTTCTGTATTTTCATTGTTAGTGTATAAGAAACCCTTGATTTCTGTACATTGACTCTGTATCCTGCCACGTTGCTGAATTGCTATATGAGTTATAGTAGTTTGGGTGTGGGGTCTTTTGGGTTTTCCATATAAAGAATCATGTCATCTGCGAAGAGAGAGAGTTTGACTTCCTCATTGCCAATTTGGATACTTTTTATTTCTCTTTGTTGTCTGACTGCTGTTGCTAGGATTTCTAATACTATGTTGAACAAGAGTGGTGAGAGTGGGCATCCTTGTCTTGTTCTGGATCTCAACGGGAAGGCTGCAAGCTTTTTTCCATTGAGGATGATATTTGCTGTGGGTCTTTCATAGATAGATTATATGAAGTTATAGAATGTTCTCTCTATTCCTATACTTTGAAGCATTTTATTCAGAAACTGATGCTGGATTTTGTCAAATGCTTTTTCTGCATCAATTGAGAGAACCATGTGGTTCTTCTCTCTTCTCTTATTAATTTGTTCTAACACATAGAGTGATTTTCAAATGTTGAACCATTCTTGTAGCCCAGGGATGAATCCCACCTGGTCATGGTGGATAATCTCTTTAATGTGCTGTTGAATCTTGTTTGCTAGGATCTTGTTGAGAAGCTTAGCATCCATATTCATCAGTGATATTGGTCTGAAATTCTCCTTTTTGGTACGTTCTTTGCCTGGTTTGGGGATCAGGGTAATGCTGGCTTCATAGAAAAAGTCTGGAAGTTTTCCTTCTGCTTCCATTTTTTGAAACAGCTTCAGGAGAATAGGTGTTATTTCTTCTTTGAAAGTTTGGTAGAATTCCCCAGGGAATCCATCAGGTCCTGGGCTCTTGTTTTTTGGTAGGTTTTTGATCACTACTTCAATCTCATTACTAGATATTGGTCTATTCAGGTTGTCATTTTCTTCCTGGTTCAATTTTGGGAGTTTATAGTATTCCGGGAATGCATCCATTTCATCTAGGTTGCTTAGCTTATTGGCATGTAATTGTTGATAATAACTTCTGATGATTTTTTCCACTTCCTTGGTGTTATTTGTGATCTCTCCAATTTCATTCATAATTTTATGAATTTGGGCTTTCTCTCTTTTCTTCTGGATTAGTGTGGCCAATGGTTTATCAATCTTACTGATTTTTTCAAAAAACCAGCTTCCAGTTTCATTGATACGTTCTACTGTATCTCTGGTTTCCACCTCATTGATCTCAGCTCTAATCTTGATTATTTCCCTTCTTATGTGTGGAGTTGGTTTGATTTGTTGTTGATTCTCCAGGTCTTTAAGGTGTAGAGACAGCTGGTGTATTCTGGATTTTTCAATTTTTTTTTGAGGGAGGCTTGGATGGCTATGTATTTCCCCCTTAGGACCGCCTTTGCTGTATCCCATAGGTTTTGGACTGAAGTGTCTTCATTCTCCTTGGTTTCCATGAATTATTTAAGTTCTTCCTAGATCTCCTGGTTGGTCCAAGCATTCTTAAGCAAGGTGGTCTTTAGCTTCCAGGTGTTTGAGTTCCTTCAGAACCTTTCCTTGTGATTGAGCTCCAGTTTCAAAGCATTGTGATCTGAGAATATGCAGGGAATAATCTCAGTCTTTTGGTATCAGTTGAGTCCTGATTTGTGACCCAGTATGTGGTCTATTCTTGAGAAGGTTCCATGTGTACTTGAGAAGAATGAGTATTCTGTTGTTTTAGGGTGGAATGTTCTGTATATATCTATGAGGTCCATCTGGTCCAATGTGTCATTCAATGCTCTTGTTTCTTTATTGATTTTCTGCTTCGATGATCTGTCTATTTCTGAAAGAGGCGTGTTAAGATCTCCTACTATTAATGTATTCATATCAATATGACTCTTTATCTTGATTAACAGTTTTCTTATGTAATTGGCTGCTCCCATATTGGGGGCATAGATATTTACAATTGTTAGATCATCTTGGTGGATAGTCCCTTTAAGAATGATGTAGTGTCCTTCTGTATCTCTGACTACAGTCTTTAGTTTAAAATCTAATTTGTCTGATATGAGAATCGCTACCCCGGCATTCTTTTGAGGTCCATTGGCATGAAAGATGCTTCTCCATCCCTTCACTTTCAGTCTGGGTGTATCTTTAGGTTCAAAATGTGTCTCTTGTATACAACATATGGATGTGTCTTGTCGTTTTATCCAATCTGCAACCCTGTGCCATTTTATGGGCGCATTTAGGCCATTCACATTGAGAGTGATTATTGATAGATACGTTTTTATTGACATCATGTTACTTTTGAAGTCTTTCTTTCTGTAGATTTGTCTCTGTATTTCTGTTCAATGATATTCTTAAGATTGTTCCTCTTTTATAGAACCCCCCTTAATATTTCCTGCAGTGTTGGCTTGGTGTTTGCATAGTCTTTTAAACCTTGCCAGTCTTGGAAACTCTTTATCTCTCCATCCATTTTGAATGTCAGTCTTGCTTGAAAGTCTTCTTGGCTGCCTGTTCTTCTCCTTTAGTGCCCTGAATATATCTTGCCAGCCCTTTCTGGCTTGCCAGGTCTCTTTGGACAGGTCTGACGTTATTCTGATGGGCTTTCCCCTGTAATTAAGGAGCCTCTTTGTCCTAGCGGCTTTCAAGAGATAGTATTTACAATTATGATTCCTAAATTTGACTACGGGGTGACTTGATGTTTGTTTTTTTTTTTTTTTTTTTTTGAATCTATAATCTTGGGTGGAGACCGTTCCCCCTCTAGTACATGAACGCTGGTTCCATTCGTGAGATTGGGAAAATTTTCATGAAGAACTTGTTCCACTATATCTTCTAGACCTCTTTCTTTCTCCTCCCCTTCAGGATTCCAATAATTCTGACATTGGGACATTTCATGGCATCATTTATTTCCGTGATTCCGTTTTTGTGGCTTCTAAGCTGTTTGTTCCAGGCTTCCTCCTGTTCCTTTCTCTCTATCTGTTTGTCCTCCATATCACTAATTCTATCTTCTGTCTCAGTTACTCTATCTTTGAGAGAATTTAGATTAGACTGGAACTCATTGAGAGCATTGTAATCCTCATCCCTGGTAGCTTTCAGCTCTGCCCTGACATTGTGAACATCTTCTCTGGTCGCTTTCAGTTCAGCCCTAATCAATTCCGTTTGGTCATCCATGGCTTTCTCCAACCTAGCTATTGCCTGGATAATTGTTAGCCTGAATTCTTTTTCCGACATATTGTCTATGTGGATAGCCGTTAGCTCTGTTGCAGAAGGTCCATCCTCTGTATTTTTCTTCTGTTGGGCATTCCTCCTCCTAGTCATTTTGGTGAGAGATGACTGAACAGATGTAGCTTGATGTATTGATAGTGGTGCAGTCAAGGTGCACCCTGGAATGCTTCTGATCAATCAGGCTTCCCCACCCAAACGAGAGCAAAAAGAAAAGAAAAATGAAAAAAAAAAAAAAGAGAGAAAGAGATGAGACAGGAAAAAAAAAAAAGGAAGATAAAAGAGAAGGTTCAGCCCATTTGGGTCCCAAGGTAAGATTGATGAAGTATACAAACAAAAACAGACAAACAAAAAGACTGATAAAAGTATATGACAAGAGGAAAAAATATATATATGCAAATAAAGGAAGAACCTTGTCAAAAAGAACCCCAAGTAAATATTTATATATTATCAGGACAAAGGCAAAAACACAGAAACACTGGCCGAAGAAAAAGATGGGAGAGTGGATATAAATTCTGTGTGGGTGAGGATGGTTGTTTTGATTCTTCCTGGATGTATCTTGATATCTTTGTTAAAGGACTCAACTTTCCTAAGATAAAGGGGAATTAAAAGTTCGTTTACTATAAGGGTAGCATTGATTGGGGAAAGGGGATTACCTTGAAGTTTAACTTCATATGAATATTATAAAATTAAAAAAAAGGGAATAAGCTAGATTAAACTAAACTAAAATTTAGAAAAAAAAGTTAAAAAATAGAAATGCAAAAGAAAAACACAGGCGTATGTATAACAAAGTTCAGGTTAAGGTTATTATGGAATTTTCTGTACTGGACATCTCACTGTGATGGTAAATAGATTTAAATATTATCCATATAAAAAAATGAACCAGAATAGTGGGATCGAGTTAAAAATAAAAGTTGTCCTATGAAGTAGTGGTGTTTTTTCTCTTATCGTCCTTTTTTTTCTTTTTCTTTCCTGGTTGGTTTTCTGGGGGAGGGGCCTGCCACGTGGGTTTTCAGTCAATGATGTTCCCTGAATTCAGTCCTCCTGCCCCCCTCAGGGGCTCTAAGGAAACCGGATTTTTCAGGCTTTTGTTCTCTGGAGGTTTTTATGTTTGTTCACTTTTTTTTTTCTCTCTCTCTTGCCTTGACCGCTTTTGATGGTTTTTGTAGGTTTAGAGGAAAGGAAACTGAACCCTGACCTGCCTCTCAGAATGAAGCCTCAGCCTGGTCCTCTGTGGGTGTTGCAGAGTCCATATCAATTCCCCCTTGGCCGCTGTCAGTGCAGGTCTCGAGTCGCGGTCCCTGGGAACGCAGGATCTTCTGCTTGTACCCAAAACTACGGCAGCGGCAGCTTTTTGGGCAGCTCCAGACCACCAGAGAGGTTCCAAGCAGTGATCACACACTGAGATTTTCCCGATGGCCAGGGCTGGGAGTGCCTGGTCTTTCTGTGTCTAAGAGCGCCAGGCTTGTGCGCACCGCTCTCAGGGGAGGGTGTGGGTCGTGCACGCATCTCAGTCTCTGAAACAATGGCGAGGGTCTAAGAGCGCTGGGCTGGGCCTTCGTGCACCTCACTGGGGGAGGGTGAGGGGCGCATGCGTCTCAGGCTCTATAGCACCACTTGGCGTTCTGCCATCTGGCGAGGCTCCTAGCCCCACACAGGAGCCAGACCCCACACGTTCTCGGGCATGCTGGCAGCTCAGGGACCAAGACCTGGTTTCTCTGCTGCACTCTCTCTGGCTCAGTGCCAGGGGAGGCTGTCCTGGGTCTGGGGACTTAAGTTCCTGTCCCTAGCCACCCAATTCCCACAATTTCCACCCCCGCCCCCACGATCCTTTGCTCTTTCTGAGTGCTTTCAACCAGTCTCCAAGTTTATGCTGGTCCCCAGATGCAGGGCACTCTCGTATTAGGGGTATTACTTTCCAATCGGTCATGTCTGGTGGCTCCCTCCCCCTTTTGTTTATCTTCCGATATCAGTCTGACGTTCCCACTCTGCTTTACCTGTCCACTGGCATCTGCTGTCCCTGTAGAGATCCAGACATGTATAATTCTGATCTCAGGCTGATTTCATGGTTGATTGGAGTTCTTTGGTAGGTAATCAGCTCACTTTAGGGTACGCCTAAAATGGCGCCTCCTCCTACTTCCCCACCATCTTGTCTCCCCCCTCATTCACTGGGATCTTAATCAAAATTTAAAATTAAGTAACTTTTGAGTCAAAAAATATATATGGATTTTAAATACATATTTCTCAGGGAAGAAGAACTTATAAAAGGCTCATTCTTATCATTGTTATTATATTACATTTTGGAAGGGCAGGAATCTAGAAGTGTTATAAAGCTTAGTGATTGACAGAAGGTAGAGGAAGGTGGAGGAAGAAGGTGAATGTATGAAGCACAGTAATTGTATTTACGGTGGTGTCACTCTTGTACATGACACTGTGATGATGCTCACATTACACTGCTGCATAATCACAGCTCACTAAAATCTAGGGCAGAGTAACAGTACCTTAGCGCATGCATAAAAGTCATTTAGGATATGGGGGGGTCCATGATGGAGTGCACAGTGTGATATTATACCATCTGCTGCTACAAATTTGTGAACCAGCCTCACAGAAGGGCTAGGACAGAAAGGTCCTGACCTGAGGGACTTTGGAAAGGAGGGTAACCTGTAGGTCCAAAGAGAAAACTGATTGTATGAGAGCCCCTTACTCCACGTGAGGCAGTTGTGTACCATGGAGTAAGTGATCAATAATTGTAATGTTTCTGGTTTGTGCTTGCAATTGAACAATGAGGTCAATGGTCATAGATGGTGAAAGCCAGTGTTCTCCATTCAGGAAAGGAAGTTCAAGTTTTGTGTGGGTCTCACCTTCTCCATAGCCAATGACATGGTCAGATTCATGCTTGTGGTTTTATTTATGGTTGTAAATCACACTTCAGCTGCAAGCATCAAGAAATTTTGAACAATAAAGATTTATTACTTATAAGACCTGGAAATTACACAGCAGACCTAGGGCCACAGATGGATATGATAGGCAGAGGAAAAGCCAGCCTGAGCCCTCCCACCAGGAATGTAGAAAGAGACCCAGTGGACAGAATAAGGGGTTGGGGATGTGAGACACAGAGAGAGACAGAGAGACCAACTTTCTTGGGTCCCACACTGAGTGTTCACATGGGAAGGTGCACTAGTGTACCTGGTTCATCACCCACAGCAGTGGTTCCAACCAAGTCTGGGTCAGGGGTCACTTCCATTGGTATTTCTTCTGTCTGTATCTGTCAGTACCTGATTTTTCTCAGACCACTTGATCTAACAGTATCACATGCTTGTGTTAGTTAAAATTTAGATAAATCCATTGCTAGTGTAGTCTCACTCTGTTAATGTTGCACTGGATAAATTTCATACTCAGAGATAAACGGCTCTTAGTAAAGAATTTGAATGAGGATGAAAAAAATCGATTCAGGCCATGCCCTCAGGAGAGTGCAGAATGACTCATAAATGCTCCTGGTCTGAGTGTTTCAATTTGTGGTTGGGATTCAGGCCCCATTTGCAGGTTGGAATTGTGTTTTCTATTCTAGGATCAACAGCCAAATATGAAAATTAGAAGTAATGCTATTTACAATCGTGTTAAAAATATGAAACACATAAGGATAAATCTGAGAGAATTTGAAAATTTTATGGGCTAAAAACTAAAAAAAAATAATAAGAAACATTAAAGATATAAGTAAACTACAAATACATCTTTCTCATGGGTCAAATATTCAATGTGGTGGAGATAACAATTCTCCCAGAACTGACTGATACCTTTGTTGCAAAAACTTCTAGTAAATGCACTTACAATGGTGGGGAAGTTCTGAAAAAAAAAATAGAAACACTAAAAAATTCTGTGACTGAATTTTAGCCTGGGGAGAATCCTGCATTCCATCCACAGGGCCTGCCTGTGGCTGAGGAGAAGGACGCTCAGGAAGTGGTTTGAAGTCAGAGGAAGTGAATCTGGGTGTAGCATGGTCACACTGCTTCTGCCTACAACATAGATGGGTAGTGGACCCGCTGTCTTGAGGGCTAATTCACAGAGTATGGGTGCAGAAGACCTGGGAGTGGGGGCCCCTGGGCACTGAGCCTCTGCAGACTCCCACAATGTGCATCTGTGCTGACAGTTCTGTTCATCACCTCTACTTGTTGAAGGACCCTGGACTTGAGACCTGTTGGAGAATCGCAACCAAAAGGGCACTATACAGGGGTGCCTGGGTGTCTCAGTGGGTTAAAGCCTCTGCCATCAGCTCAGATCATGATCCCAGAGGCCTGGGATCGAGCCCTACATAGGGTTCTCTGCTCAGCAGGGACCCTGCTTTCCCCTCCTCTCTCTCTGCCTGCCTCTCTGCCTACTTGTGATCTGTCTGTCAAATAAATAAATAATTTTTTTTAAAGGCACTTTACTGAGAAAGGCCCGAGCTGATTCAGAAGCTTTGACTCTACTTCCAAGTGATCCAAACGGAACCTGCACCCATAATTCCTGAGAAGACAATCTGAAGAAACTGATCATAGAATAGATCACCTCCAACAAATGCCTTGGTCTCTGTCAAAAAAGCATGAGGTTGTATCCCTACAACATATGGGGTGTTGTTTGCCTGGACTTGTGGGTTGTATGTAGTGGGAAGTATGCTTATTGGGGAAATCCTGTGTTCCCTGACATAGGCTTCCTCAAGACTCACATTCTTATGGCTTCCGTTGGACTCAGGATTCAGATTCCCCTGTTCCCCAACACTTATCATAAATTATTTCAGAGAAAAGGACCCAGGAAGGGGCCAGAAAGTTGGAGCTAATGATATAGATATGGAGTAGAGAAATAGACTGAGACACCTCTGCCTTAGTTATGGGACCTAAGGAACAAGAGTTTGGATTGTCTACACCACATTCTGGATTCCCCTCTTCCTCACTATCCCTAACACAACACAGGTAAGGGATCCTGATGCTCATGCACATCGAGGCATCCCTCCCCAGGTGTGCCTCACTCCCTCCGCTGTGTGGACCCTCCCCTGTGTGGACCCTCCCCTGGGATCACAGCACCTCTCCCTGCTGACTTGGCCTTCCTCAGGGACTGGGATCCCAGAACAGAAAGTCATTATCTACTGCCCTGGAAGAAGCAACCACAATGTGGCTCATAGGTGTAATTTTGATTCATCAGCACTTGAGATATGTCCTCAAAACTCTGGGCCCATAACAACCACATACTCTTGGGATATTTTTTCTCTTTATTGTTTCCATGTCACTCTTGATTGCATCTTAAGGATGAAGCTGAACACCACTAATGGACACAACGAAAAGGTCCCAGTATCCTTCCTGTGCCTCAGGCATGTGGGGGGAAGTGAGATTCAAGCTTCATGAGCACAATAGCAAATTTCATCTCTATATGCGGACAATGTTAGGTTGATTGTTTCTCCTTTTTTTGTCAGTGCTTCCTCATCTGATCAAGAGAGGAAATGAAAAATTAGTTTATATCTGGGCTTCTATGAGTCCCACCCCCACCTACATACATACAGTGAGTGCAGGTACAGCTGGAAATTACTCTGTTTATACTCAGATTTAAGCGATCTAATACTCAGTAGTTCAAACCTTTCTGCAACCTTGTTGGTAGTCCCAAGTTTTGTTCTCTGAATCCTCAAGTGATACAGCCTTTGAATAAAGTGAGCAGAGTCCCCAAATCTCCCCTCTCCACATAGTTTTTCTTTTTAAAGATATATTTATACTTACTTACTTACTTATTTGTTTGTTTATTTATTTATAGAAAGTGATACTGTGAGGGGAGGGACAGAGGGAGAGAGAGAATACCAAGCAGACTCTTATGACCCTGAAATCATGATTTGAGCTAAAATCAAATACTAGACACTCAACCAACCGGGCCACTCAGCACCACTCTCATATTTTATATCAGACTGGTTCCAGTTTCCAGGCTCTGCAGACATCCATCAATAATTTGAGGGTCTGAGCTCCAGAAATTTATCATCTACAGCAGAAGAAGCAGCAGTATATGGATGAATATTATGGCCTGGCAACAAAAGCATCCAGATTGAAACCCTAAACACATATAAGAAACATGATTTGGACCTGGGAGTTTTTGTTTCATTTTCCTCCCAGTTAGATTCTCTGGCTTCAGGTCTATCAAGGAATAAATCCAGAAGGTCTCTTACTTCCTGTCCTAAGATGAAGCTGACCTCTGAGTGCAAACATGGGACAATGTGGCCATAATATTCCAGATGAATGAGGAATCAAGATTCAGTCTCCCTCCACTCCCTGTGTCCCCTTCACTTTCCAGATATGTAGTGCACCTAACTACACATCGTCTACAAACTGTCCTCATCCTCTCAATATATACCCCCAAATCTAGGCCTTGACAACTACACTTTGTGATACTGTCTCACACTCACAGAAATTCTTTGATGCCCGGGTGGATATAGGAGCCACTTGAGGATTTGACAAGAAGACACAGGATCTGATAAAGTTAATGAAAAAAAAAAAAACCCTCCAGATTCTTCACTGAACATGAATGAGGAGGAAGGTGGAAGGTGGTCCATGGGAACACATGCAGCTTCTGGAGGAGATTGGGCTGACTAAGCATGTTTGGGGGGGAAGGAGATACTGAAGAATGGAGTATGATTTTAAGGCTGCCTTTAGGAACTGGATGGAATGTGAGTGAGCCCTTGGGGAGAAGCTTTGTGGGTAAGGGTGTAGAGATGAATCCCCAAGCTCACCCCTATGTGCAAAGTATCAACAGCCTCAGTGTTGCCACAGGTCATTCCTCTTCAGATTACAAGGCGGGGGGTGGGAGATCTTGCTGGGCTCTTTCAGATAGTTATCCAAGATTTCCCATCTCATGACCCTCTTTTCCTCATGCCGATTTCCACATAGGGATAAAATGCCTCATTATTCCCACATAACACATCCTCACAAGATCTCCAGAATGAGAGAGCTGTCTTCCTGGACTCACTATGTAGGAATCCGGCCTTCTGGAGGACTCAAGCAGAAAATACACACCAACTTCTTTGATATCATGATGGTGATATCAGAAAGGTAATTGTCTGATTTCTTGGGTGAAACACAAAGCTCATCCCTGGAATTGGAGCTGGGGTCAATCACATGTTGACATTTATTGGAGATGTGGGCCCAGATAGGAGAGGGAAAGGTCAAAATATTTGCTCAAGGGTCCTCACCATAGACATCACTCATCACTCCACCAATGATGCCGTCCACCCTCATCACTTGTTCATGTTAGTATTATGCACTGAGAGCTAGCCAGGGGACAGGGACCATGGGTTGCTTTTTCATAAAGTTGTATTTCCTACACCCAGACATTTCTAATCTCTTTCAAAACATAAGACATCTCATGAGCATCTCTTACATCTATCCCCCTATCAGATGAGGACCAGTCTCAGAGGTCCAGCACAGATCACTCTTGACACATACTCCATGAAGAGTCCCCTTCTTCTGCCATCCCAGTAAGTGATCTTCCAGGTCACCTCAGAGTCATTGATGAGCATCTACACCTCACAGGAGGTGCTCTCATACTCACCTTCTTCTATGTCCTGGGAGTAGGAATCAGAGTTAGCCTGACTCAAAGAGCCATATATCTGAGTCTCATACAAATAGACAATGGACAAGTGTGAAATATTGAACTCATATGTTAGTGAAGATATCAATAAAATGGTGATGCTTAAAAAGCAGGTAAAAAATCAAAGTATGTGCAGTTCACCAAGGAAATAGGTTTTGAAGAAATATTTTGTTATGTTGGAGATACACTGCTAATTTTAACAAGTGAGAAATCACATAAGAGGAAAAAAAAAAGTTTTTCCTCCATGGATAGGGACATGTCTTCATGGGGGCAAGTCAGTGCTCTTCACTTAATTCTGACCTAAAAGGAATCTGTGTAGAGACACCACCTCAGCTCTGACCCATAAACAACCAAGAGAACCATAGATAAACTCATCCTGAAGAGTCTGAGTAGAGCATGCATTCTTCCCTGAGGTGATAGGAGGTGATATAGGGAACACATAGAGTCAGAAAGTTGAGGATCTCATTTGCATGGACTGGCCCTAATGCAGGGGACAGTGGGCAGAGGGGTGAGGAGGCAGAAGCTATGTTTGATGGGCTCTGGTCCCCTTCATACAATGGTGTGTCCAAGGCTGGACACCAGGGGACGCTCAGGGCCCATTTATGAGGGTTCACAGTGAGTGATCAGCACTGGGACCTGCCACCTGGCACTGCTTGTGACTTCAACTCAGGGTTCACATCTGTGACCACCCAGCCCACATCTTCAGGCAGAAGAACCTGACTCAAGGCCATTGAGGAAAGTTGAGGATCTCATTTGCATGGATAGGCCCTCCCTCTCCCATAGAATGAAGAGGGGTAGAGATTAGGGGAGGATATGTTCAGCTCTAGGGCCACAGAAGGCAGGATCTGCAATGACTTCCACCATGGTCTGGTGCCCTCTCCTCCTCACCCTCCTCGCTCACTGCACAGGTGACTGGATGTGGGGACAGGGGGAAGGGACCCTGGGAAGACATATGTTGTCCTATTTCCTCCTCTTGTCTCTATACTCCAGCATCATTCTCTCTGTATCTCTCCCCCTTGCAGTGTCCTGGGCCCAGTCTGTGTTGACTCAGCCACCTTCCGTGTCTGGGTCCCTGGACCAGACAGTCACCATCTCCTGCACTGGTAGCAGCTCCAACATTAGGAATTATGCTCTTGCCTGGTACCAACAACTCCCAGGCACACCCCCTAAAACTGTCATCTATTGGGATGATAGCAGACCCTCTGGGATCCCCATTCGATTCTCTGGCTCCAGGTCTGGCATCTCAGGCACCCTGACCATCACTGGACTCCAGGCTGAGGATGAGGCTGAGTATTACTGCTCAGCATGGGACAATAGTCTCAGTGCTCACACAGTGCTCCAGCCCTGTGGGGAAGTGAGACAAAAACCTGCCCTCCTCACAGTGATGGGGTTACCTTGTGCAGACACCACCTTCTGCCGCGACCACTGCTTCCTTTTTTGTTTGACGTAAAACTGGGGTCTGAAACCCGCCCCTGTGAACTTTCTTTAGTATGTATCCTCATCTTCTCAGTTCTGTTGCTGAACCCTGTCCATGTAGACATCTGTTTCATGCAAACTGAACCTTAATTTCTGGATGCTGGGGCAGGTTACTCCAGGAACAGACTCCCTGAAGATTATGCTAATGACTGAGGGCTGCCATAGTGTAATACCACAGCCTAGATGGCTAAATCAATGTATCATTATTTTCTCACAGTTCTGGATGCTGATTGTCCAAATTCAAGGTGTTGTCAGTTTTGATTTTTTTTTTTTTTTGAGATCCTCTCTTTGGTTTGCAGATACTCAAGTGCTTTTGGGTCCTCACATGGCCCTTCCTCTGCATGCTCAAATCTAGAGTCTCTACCTCTTTTTATAAAGACACCAGCCCTATTTCTTAGGATAGCAACTTTATGACCTCATTTACCCATAATTACATCCTTCAGTGCCTTATCTCCAAACATGACAGTATGAGTTAGGGTTTCCATATCAGATTTTGAGAAGACACAGTTCAGTCCATATCAAGGGGTGAGGACAGACTCCAGGACCACAGAGTCCACCTGTGCCTACCTCAGGATACTCAAATATCCAGATCTCTCACTATATTCCAGACTTGGGTCTAGGAGCTCATCTCACAGTGCAGGAAATACAGGGTGGGTCCCTATGCTCAGAGGAATTACCTAGGGGAAGAGAGAGGACACACAAGCAAAATATATTGTGTCTCAAACTGACTTCCCACATGGGGATGAAATGTCTCTGCATTCACAGGTAACAACCACAGAAAAAAGCTTCTGGATGAGAGGAACTGGCCCTCCCTGGCTCACAGATCAAGAACCTTAGCTTTCAGGATGACTGGACCAGATCACTCCACTATCTTCCTTGACAATATGGTGACCAGGGAGAGGATTGTCTGATTGGTTTGGTTTGGGTAATACAGGACATGTTTTTTTGACTAACCATGTAGCTGAGAGACTTGGGGTCCAAATAGGAGAGGAAAATGATGGAAGTTTCACCAAATAGCTTCTCACCATCTGCATTCTTTTCCCTTCACCTTTCTTCTTTTTTTTTTTTAGACAAATTAGATTTTATTTATTTTTTTATTGTATTTTGTTCATCCTCTTTGAAATTAAGGTTGGGATATAGGCTGTGGACTCTGGTATCTGGAATACAGGAAACAGGCCTGGCTGTTCCCACTCCATAAAACTACACATTGTCTCCCTGAGCAGTCTGTTGTCTCTGCACCCATTCAATTTCAGGGCAAGACACCCTCACTTCCAAGCACAATGTGCTGATCTGAAGTTAAGGCAGTCTCATGAGGGGTAGAAAGCAGAAAAAATGTTGCTCATAGGATGGCCTCCTAAGTTCCCAGAAACTTCAGTGTGGCCACTTCCAAACACACCACACCTGGCTCCTCTCCTCCACCAGTCCCTCTGTCAGGTGAGGACCAGACTCAGGTACAAGTACAGAAACCACTTCTTTTGTCCACACACTTCATACAGGCCTCCACCTGCTCCCAGGCTCCCTCGGTCACCTCTGTGTCATTGCTGAGTTTCCCAAACTCATAGAGTCCTGGTTACAGGGATTGAAATCACAGTCTTTCTGACACTGATTCCACCATGACTTTGCCCCCCTGGGACACAAAGCCAACTATTAAGAGTTATAATTGAACTTTCCTAGTTTTTCCCCACCTTGGGCTCACCTTGTCGGTATCTTTCCAGAATGCTCCCTTTTAATTAACGGTATGTTATATCTTCAGGTCTTGTGTCATTTATTTTTCCAAGTTCTAGTCTCTTCCTTATATTTTCAAACCCTTTCCACCAATCAGATCATGATCCCAAACAATCACCTCCTGTCCATTGCCACACTAAAAGCACATGTGGAATGGATTTCAGGAAAATGTTTACTTCCTAGGAATCACTCCAGGACCTAAGAAAAGTCATTCTGAGGTTAAATATTTCAGACTCAGACAAAACAGTGTGACTAGACAGGGTAGACTGAGTAGAAAGATCCCTGGGATATTTCAGTCAATATCCTCCAAATGTGACTGACTGTAATTTTCAAAATATTGCAATCATGACTCTCTTATAAATAGAGTATCAACATGGGTCACAAAATTTGACTCCTATTTTACTTATGGAGCCAGAAAAATGGTAAAGTATTTTAAAAATTATTTTTTAAATTCAGTAATTAGATTCCCCCAAGATAAGTCAAAATAAGGGCAATTTCTGTGTTGAAGATGAGCTCTTTCATGTTTTAAAGGGTAGTAAATTATGAGTTTTGCACTTGATGGAAGGAGCATTGGGTGTTGAATGTAAGTGATGAATCATGAAACTCTACCTCTGAAACTAATAAAAAGTAAAATAAATAAAAATGATAAAATTTATAAATAAATTAAAAAATAAAATTAAAAAAATGAACTTTGGATTTATCTCCTCCTGTAAGAAAAATCAGCATTATTTCTTCATGTGAAATGTTAAAGGAGGCCATCTAGACATTAGAATGCCCCATGTTAGACTTCCCATCTGATCTCCTCCAAAGGGAAACTAATTTCCCTCCATCCTCATGCCCCTAGCCTTCCCTGCTCCCCTTTTGCCACATAGCTCTGGCCTGTCTTCCTTTCCAGGAGCCTCCACACATCATGCTGATCCAGTGAGCAAGCCCATTGACCCAACCAACCAAAGCCCACGTTGCTGGGCTCCTCGGACCCTTCTCTGCCTGAGTCTCCTGTTTCTGAATGCTCATGCCCTTATTGCTGAGGTTCCTCTTCCCCTGGGTCATGTTATTCATCTCTGTCTCCCTCTGTTTATACCCACCAAGTGGACTCTTCATCTAAACCCAAGGGACCTTTGAGTCATATTCTTGCCCCCTCTTCTCTCCTGTTGTCTCAGGTTCCCTTTTCCTGGGATGCCATCAGGCTCCATACCCTGATCCATGGGTGCAGCAGTGCAGTCTCTGGTCTCTCTGCATCCAGTGGTGAAGGTGAGGTAGGGAGGTCCCTATTTGCCTCCCCTACTCTTGCTTCTTCTTCAGTGGAAGGTCCATGAGGCAGGGGGTGAAGCTGTCAGGCTCAGAGTGACTTCCACTGTCAACCACTGCAGCCAACACCAGGCAGGGGTTGAATAAATAGTTACCATTGCAGACATTCCTCTCACCACTCAGGCCACATGACGCTGGGCCAGGATGGGGACCTGAAGCGGGGAGAGTCAGTTGTGTACATGCTCCCTTCTCTGCCTGGACACTGAGAGGGAAGAATCCAACTCCACTCTCAGGCCTCTGAGCTATGATGATTTGTTTGCCCAGGGACCAAAAGGGGGCACTGTTGGCCTGTTCTGTGGTCCTTACACAGCTGCTCAGTGAGGACCATTCAACCAAAGGAGCCTATATTTAGAGGCTGGGCCCTTTGCTCCCTGATGAGGACTCAGTGGCTGTAACATCTCTGGTCTTGCTGAGTCCCCTGAATAGGGACCTGTGTGTGATCTCAGCAGTATCCCCAAGGCTGAAGTCAACTACTATCATTCTCAGTGTGTGGTGTGAGTTGAGCTCCAGCACTAGGGATCAAGGAGGGGTTGTGTAGTCATTGGATGGACCCCATGTGCATGGACAGCCCCTCCTGTGACAGAGGATTGAGGAGGAAAGGAGACTGGGGATAGCCCACCCAACTGTGGGGACTGGAGCCTGTGTCACCATGCCCTGGATTTTTATCCCTTTGTCCTAATCTGTCACTGCACAAGTATGGATTGGCCTCAGGGACACAGACCAACCTATTGGCCTATGTCGGCCACTCTGGCTTAGAAGTTTGGATAAATTTAATCTGGTCCCTGATGAATCACCCTTAAATGTGTTTGCAGGTTCCATGTCCCAGTCTATGCTGACTCAGCCACCCTCCCTCTCTCTGCATCCCTGGGGTTATGAGCCAGATTCACCTGCACCATGAGCAGTGTGGGGACTTCTGCCTTACCCTGGTTCCAGCAGCAGCCAGGAAGCCCTCTCGAGCATCTGCTGAGGTGATACTCAGACTCAGCATTTCTCTGGGATACCCAGCCACATCTCTGGCTCCAAAGATGCCTTGGTCAATGCAGGGCTTTTGCTCATCTCTGGGCTGCAGCCTGGGGATGAGGCTGATGATTACTGTGCTACAATTCCTGACAGTGGGAGCTGCTTTCATTACTCACAGTGTCTCACATAATGAGGAAGTTGGTCAAAAATCTCTGGACCCAATAATCTTGTTTTTGATAATCTTTTCAGTAAAGAAACTTACCTGAAGAGACATAGCAAGGTTGTCTCTTCTGCATGATGATCTATCATTCAACAGGGAAAGAGAGTGTAATATAATGCATGTAGAGTGGACAAATGGGGAGATCCCAGGAAGACACAGACAGTTGATGTATCAGACCTTAACTGTACATCATCACTCAATCTGGAGAAGATGAACAGGAATAAGTACTATGTCTACAACTGAACATGCACAATACAGAATCATTCATCCACAATCAGTTTCACTATCTCATTCCATAAAGTGTGACCTAGGGTCACTGCTGATGTATCCACAGCTGATACACTGATGATAACCCTGGTCACAGGCACACTCTTCTCCCTCTGAACCATCTACACGTGAACTTGGACCAGATCCTACAGATTCCCTGACAACCCCCACATACTCTCCTGCTCTTCTCCTCTCTGCTCCTGCATCCCTCAGGCTTCAGTCTCTCCCTCTGGATTTTTCAGTCTGAACTAAACCTCCATGTCAGGGTTTCAGGGAAAACTGGAAATGATTGTGTTATAGATTCCATTCTCCAGGGTCCATATCTAGGGAGAAGAATAACCAGAAAAATATTTTGCATGGAACCCTTCATATTATTCATTTTGTTTCTGTCACTCAAGAGGACCTGGACTTCTGATCCAGAAAATTGTAAAAGGGTCTGCTCTCAAATTAGTCATCACTGCCTAAATAAATCCTTCCCCGTGGAGAACATAGGGCCCCAGGTTCAGTGATGGTCCCCTGGAGCCTAAAGCACATGTTAATATGGGACGTAATCCCCTGTTTTCTCAAGGCTGGGCTGTCACTCACTCAGGCATCCCCCTGACACCTTGAAAGAGGCTGGACTTCTGCTGAGAGAATCCTCCATTCTGACAACGGGCCACAGGGCTGTGATATCAGGGACATGGTTCTTCTTATCTCCAGCTCTCCTCCACTTGGATATGGGAACTTGGACAGAAACTTCCAGTCTAGTTGATCGTGGATAATAGAACTTCATTTGTCATGGGTGGCTGAGTGAGCAATTGTTCTGTCCTGAACATGCTGAACTCAAGGCACAGGGACTACAGTTATGTGCTCCCCTGTGTCCAGTCTGACCCCAAATCTTCCCTTCCTGGAGGCTCTGTGTTTGATAATTCTGTCTCTGAGATGGCTCTGAAGTTTATAGAAACAGTTTCTTCTTGGGATTCACAGTGCACCACATCAGCTTTTTTGTTGCAGGACCAGATTTTAGGAACAAGTTTATAGGCTCCTACTCAAGTGAAAACAGAAGGCAATTATTTCCTCCTTTTTCCCCATCCAAGCTTTTAACCATAAATTCCATCCATTTTCTCTCTGTGACAAATAGAGATCTGACAAAAGTACACTAGTCATTGTACTTGCACATCTCATTGTCATTGCCGCTGAGTTTAAATCAATCTGACTGAGTTAAATTTGGATAAACTAACCTGCATTCATTTCAAGTGTACAACTGGCAAAGTGGTTACTAATAAATAACAT
Source organism: Lontra canadensis (assembly GCF_010015895.1). Lineage (NCBI taxonomy): Eukaryota > Metazoa > Chordata > Mammalia > Carnivora > Mustelidae > Lontra > Lontra canadensis. The sequence continues at coordinate 6,512,192 of NW_022631081.1, forward strand.
GTGTCACTGCATCACTGTCACATCAGCAGTGTCACTCCTTCCTTATAGGACCTCCCACAGGTTTGTCCCTTGTACTCTATGGTCAGTGCCACACACACTAACGTGACACTGACTTGTGTCTGTGCTGGGAGGACAGATCTTAGGAGGGAATCACTGCCCAGAGTGTCTGGAGAACGTTGTTAGGAGCAGGTGGAAACGGTGACAGATGACAAAGATGTTCAGTGAGTATCACCTCTCAGAATGCACGTCATGATTTCTACACACAACCTGGAGACAAAAGCTCTCCATCTCCTCCTGCTTGTGCTGGAAACCCCAGAGGAGTCACATAAAAGAAAAGGCTCCTCATCTTCCACCCAAGGGCCCGTGAGTCCATGGGGACCTGTCATTGCACTGAACTTCATCCTGATCTAAGGGGAGTTTGTGCAGAGACACTGTTTGAGTTCTGATCCATGAGAGCTATGGACAGACTCACTCTGAGGTTCTGAGTCCAGCATAAAGTCTGTCCTATGATGATGGGAGGACACATAAGGGGAGGCCTGGCCTGGCTCTAATGCAGTAGACAGTGGTTGGTGTAGTGTGAATGCCACTCTCTGATGAGCTCTGGTCAACATGTCACACAAGGATGTGTCTGAGTCTGGACATCAGGGGGTGCTTGTGTCCCATTTATCAGGGCTCAGAGGTGATCAGATGTGGGACGGGCCACCCGGCCCTAACTGTGTCTGGGTTCACAGCTGGAACATCCCCACCCCTGGCCCCACACAGACCTTCCTCTGCCCACACCCACGACATCCTCAGGCAGATGGACTTGACCCAGGATGGGAGAGGGTTCAGAGAGTTGGGAGTCTCATTTACATAGATGGGCCCGCCCACTCTCACAGTATGAAGAGGGAGAGAGAACTGAAGAGGCTCTGCTCAGCTGTGGGGCCACAGAAGGCAGGATCAGTGATGACTTGCACCATGGCCTGGTCCCCTCTCCTTCTCACGCTCCTCATTCACTGCACAGGTGACTGGATGTGGGTATAGGGGAAGGGTCCCTAAGGAGGACATATGAGGCCCTATTTCTCCTCTTGTCTGCAGACCACATCATCCTCTCTGTGTTTCTTCCCTTTGCAGGGTCCTGGGCCCAGTCTGTGCTGACTCAGCCACCCTCCGTGTCTGGGACCCTGGGTCAGAGGGTCACCATCTCCTGCACTGGAAGCAGCAACAATATTGGAGGTTATGGTGTAAGCTGGCAACAACAGCTCCCAGGAACAGCCCCCAGAACCATTATCTATGCTAATACCAATCGACCTTCAGGGGTTCCAGATCGATTCTCTGGCTCCAAGTCTGGCAGCACCGCTACCCTGACCATCACTGGACTCCAGCCTGAGGATGAGGCCGAGTATTACTGTACAGTATGGGACAATAGTCTCAGAGCTCACACAGTGTTACAGGCCTGTGGGGAAGTGAGACAAAAACCTACTTACCCATTTGCAAAGTGAATGAACACCCCAGAAGCTGCCTGCTTAGTCTCCCCCTGTGATTCTCCTTATTCTTTTATTGACACCCTGGCCCAGGTTGAACCTGGGGCACCCCCTGGGAATGGTGGTTGCTTCTCTCCTTTCTGCTCTCACAGTCACTCAGAGGAACCCATTTGTAGACAAAGGGTCTCAAAGGAAATAGAAAGTTTTTCCTCATGAGTTGGAACAATTTACTTCTAAGCTAGTGTATATTCATTTATCATCTTCTGATTTTTCAGTAAATGGAACTCTTTCAGGTCATGAGGCCAGCATGATCTCTCAGCACTGCTCCTGCTGTAGCTCTCTGTGCAGCTGGAATCATTTCTGGTTTAGCTTTAACCATAAGACCAGTTCTAGTTAGTGTTTGATGTTTGTATGGAATACATAAAAAATGCCAAACTCAAAATTATGAAAGCCCAAGTGGGGAAACACACACACACACAAGAAAACCTTTCTAAGGAAAAACCGTCATGTGAATGCTTATGGAAACTATTCATAATCTCACCTCAAAGCAGTAAAAAATCTGCACACTAATTTTCATACCAGCTTTTCATAACATGACCAAGGCTTGAAGTAACAAAGTTATCCTCCAATATGACGGGATATCAGTCAGAATGTAAAGGAAATATGCTCTCAATTCTGAAAATATGCATTAATTTTAAAGGTCCATTTCTTAGGAAAGAAGAACATCTAAAAGGCTGCATTATATGTAATTGTGGTTGTATCATATTTTGGATAAAGCAGGAATCCAGAGGCAGTAAAGAAGCCAGGGATTGACAGGAGGTGAGGATGGAGGAGGAGGGTGCATATGTGAAGCAGCGACTGTATTTATGGTGGTTTCACTCTTGTGCAGGGCACTGTGATGGTGGCCGCACTGTGTGGCTGGGTTGTCACAGCCCAGTAAACTCTACAGCATAGTGAAAGCATCTTAGTGCATGCGTAGAAACTCATTTAGGAGTCTGGAGTCCATGACAGAGGGCACAGTGTACTTTATCCCGTCCTCTGCTCTAAAAATATATGAACTTGCCTCACTGAAGAGGGAGGGAAGCAAGGAGTGGACCTGAGTAGTTTGAAAGGTGTTTTTCCAAAGGGGAAAAGAAACTGCACATGAGCCTCTTATTCCCACTGACAGAGTTGTGTCCCATGGGGTTAGTGGTCAGTAATGTGATGTTTCTAGCTGTGCCCGGAATTGAACAAATAAGTCAATAATTGCAGATGGTGGGAGCCAGTGTTCTCCCTTCAGGAACAGAAGTTCATGTTTTGTGCAGGTTTCAGCCTCTTCATAACCAGTGTTGTGGTTGGACCCGCTCTTGTGGTCCTTGTTATGACTGCAAGAAACCCTTCTGCTATAACACAGGAAACTTTGAAAAATGAAGGTATATTATTTACAAGACCTAGAAATTATACAATATAGCCACAGAGGTCATGGGAGGACAAAGCGAGCCTGTGCCCTCCCCACCAGGAGTGTGGACAGAGACCCAGGTGACAGAGGAATGACCTGGGGTGAGACACAGAGTTCAAGACACAGAGAGACAGAGAGAGACCAAATCTCTAGGGACCCACACTGTAGTCCTCGGGTGAAAGTTCACTGATCTCTTTGTCTTTCTGCTCCCAGCCCTGGGGATATTGCTGACACCCTGCCTCACTCTAATAGTGGAGAAGCATGGAGCCATGGAGGCAGTTGGAGACAGCTCTTGGGGAGGAGACACAGTGGGGGATTCTGAGTCAAGAGAGGCCATGAAGCTGAAGCCTAAGGAAGGCTGAGTGTACCTGTCTTCTGTGGAGACTGGGCAGGGGAACCATACACTGGAGTCAAGGGTGGGAGACTCTGCTCTGGGCTCTTGTTCCCTCATGTCTGTTAGCGGGGACCATGGTTGAGGGCAGCATGGGCACTGTGATCCTATCCCTGGGTCCATCGTGTGATGGCAGCTATGGAAACAGCTCCTGCCTGAGTCTGGGCCCAGGGTCAGTTGCTTTCATCTCAGGACCTCTAGAGCTCATCTGGGTCCTCAGAGTCTCCTCCCCATGACAGACACCAAAAAGAGGAAGTAGGGGTGCAGACTAGTGACCAGAATTCAGTGCCCCTCCCCCTGGGGACTGAAGGGGATGAGAGAGAGCCTGTAGCTCTGCCTCCCCATGACTGAAGTTCCTGCAGATGTGCAGGTGGGGTGAGAAGTTGGGTTCTTCTTTGTTCCCATTTCTTCATGATGCCCACCGTCTCAGGCACTTCAGCCTGACCTTGGACATTCATACTCATTCTCCTAAATGACTCCCCCTGCCCCTGGCATGTGAAAGTCTGCAAACATCACCACCAAACTCATCTTCATTGTCTTCAGCCCTCCCAGGAACATTTATGTGGGAAAGTCAAAGAGGGGTTGGTCTTATCTTATTCTTTCACCCAGCTCACCACTTGAGAGCCTGAGTAGAAGGTAGGTCGTCTCTAACACACATGCTGCACGAATGATGAAGGGACTGAATATGGGATCCAGCCTGGACTGAGAAACTCTGCTTCCAGAACTCCTGTCACCCACTCTGTACATGGAAACTGTCCGGGTTTCTGTCCCAGGCTCCTGTCCCTCCTATGTGTCCACATCTGCTCCAGAGACTGGTCACCCCAGCTGGACACCAGCATCACTGAGGTCATTGCTTACTGCCACTGAAGGTCAGGGTCCACCATTTCTGAGCTTTAAATTCTGTGTTTCTGCTTGTTTCCCAGATCTTCAACTCTTTCATGAACAGATAAGCATCTTACTATCTAATTTTCCACTGTAGTAAACAGCAGCATCACCCAATGGGTCAGTCAAAGAAGAAACCCCCAGTTCGCACTAAACTCTTCCACCTTCTCTCCCCGAGTTCCTTCTGCTCCACAATCCTGAGCATGTCCTTTGAGCACAGCTGCCTTCATCCCTGCCTCTTGTTTCCTGCATCAATTGTTCTTCCCAGACCACACAGGGTCTTCAGTCTGTTCAGACTGACCATCCTCCCATTCTGGGTTCACATTGTCACCAGATGGATTTCCTTCTATGAAATTGCCATGTCTCATCCTGGCTTGAGTGTATTATTGGGCTGTTTGAGTTTTCCTTCTATGACTCAATGTGCAGGACATGGTCACTCCTCTCTTGAGATGAACTTGGAAGGCCCTTCCTTGGAGGAGCTCTCTCAATGTCCCAGGAGGTGAGATAATCTCACTCTTTTGTATGATTTCAGTTTTCTGGACATTCCCATCCTCCTGGGAGTGCTTATTTCTTGATGACTTACCCTCATGTTGGAAGCTTCTCAAATTGCAGACATTGTATTCATGTTCTTTCAATCAGACTCAAAATAGTGCTTCACACAGTTGTTTGGGTCATTGTCGAAGACTGTTTAGAGATCTGGATGTCAACCTCAAGACGCTGAGGCTGCTGCAGCCAGGAATGCAACCAGCAGGGGGCGTTGTGAATCTAACTGGGCCCTGCAATGGGACCCTGCCAGCTGGGGGAGCCTCTGGCTTCAGGGCTGGGCAGAGGCTGAGCTCTCTCCTGTGGTCCCTGATGAGAACCACTAGCCTGGTTCCTCAGGGCCTGATGGAGGCTCCTGTGCACGATTCTGTGGGTGTCCCCACAGTTGCTCCCTCCATCCCCTCCTGGATCCCACTCAGAGCAGGCCTTCCTTTAGACTTGTTCTCAGGTCCTATCTCTGCTACTGAATCAGTAATCAAGTGGGGTCTGTGAGGGTCTGGAAGGGGAGGCAAATTTGCATTAAAAAGCATTTTCATTTCCCTGGGAGAAGTAGGGAGGATAAGACAAGCCTGTGACAGGCCAGCTTCACTGTGGGTTTCAGAGGCTGTGTCACCATGACTAGGACTCCTTTCCTCCTCTTGATCTTCTCTCTCTGATCAGGTAGGGCCATCATCTGACTTCTCAGGGAGACTCCCAGATACTATTAATGCCTAAGCAACAGAAACTCCCAGCATAAATGTCCTATCACCAATGAGTGACAGCCTTTGCAGTCTCTCTGTCCCAGCCTGTGCTGATCCAGCCACCCTCCTTCTGGGCATCTCCAGGAACAAAGGTCAGACTCATCAGCACCCTGAACAGCGACATCAGTCTTGGCAGCTATATAATGTACTGATACCAGTAGTAGCCAGGGAGCCCTCCCAGGTTTTCCCCGTACTAATACTCAGTCTCAGACAAGCAGTGGGGACATGGACAGAGAGAGAAGATCAAGAGGATGAGAGGAACCAGCAAGGGAGAAGACTGATGCTCCCCTCTCTCCCACTTGGAAGGGCCCTGAGCCTGCTCTGGCAGGACTGGGAGCAATGACCTTTCCAAGTGTGTGACTCTCCTCCACTGTGAGCCTTTAACCCCCTGGAGAAACTAGATGCTGGTCTCCCTCAGCCCCTGGGGAAGCCAAGTCATCTCCTCCTTCTTCCTCTGACTAGAACCATCACCAACCCAGAGTGATGCAGGGATTAGACATAGGGGGTGGTGGAAGAAGCATATTTGCATGAACATATATTCCTAAGAACAAAGGAGAAGAATGACGGAAACTTTGTGTTCCCAGTCCCAGAATGGGCCTCAGGAGGCTGTGGCATTATATTTCCTGCATGGCTCCATGTTCCTTTGCAACATACAATCTGCATGAAATCACTCTGTTACCCAAGTGCAGCTCACTGAAGAGTGCCTTCCCTCACTGCAGGTGGTGTTGCCATCTGAGTCTTACCTGATGTGGGATTCCAGAAGAGTCACCTGCTCCCTTCTTGGCATCTGGAGCAGCAGGAACACCCAACTCAGCACAATTAATATCCCTGTCCAGCTGACTAAATATCAAGTACAGTGGGAACAAGGTTCTTCTGATGGGGAGAAGTGCTGTGGGGTGTCTGGAGAGGAGTAAGGGGGTGGAACTCCCACAAAATGGAAGACACAAGGTGTGTAACAGATGACAATTTGTTCAACTCACAAGGACATCTCTGAGCTGACAATTTCCTGACCAGTGCCTGGATCAATCTCCTTCTCCTCCTCCTCTTCCTTTTCCTCCTCCTTCTTCTTCTACTTCTTCTTAAGATTTATTCTTATTTATTTATTTATTTATCTGGAGAGGCCAGAGGCGAGGGCAAACCTGAAGTCAGGGCCTGAGCCAAAATCACACGTCACACAGTTAACCGACTGAGATTCACAGGTGTCCCAGTGACTAGGTCAATTTTCTTGCTGGTTCTCTGTGCCTGTCCAGCTTCCTCATGCCCTCAGCCAGTCATTCCACCACATTCCGCAGATTCCTCAGACAACTCCCCTCTGAGAAGCAGGTACTATATGCTGGGAACTTGCAATCAAGTTAGGCAGGAGTCCTTTCTCTACTCCTTAGATGCTCCTCTCTCCTCCTATGCTTCCTTGTTTCACCGTCTTCCTGTGCCATGGCATCCCTAAAACTCTGATAGCCTACTCCAAAGAGTAATTGAACAGTCCCTATCCCACTCTATTTCTCAGTGGATGGAGCAGGGGGTCCTACCTTCACTTGGAATTCCTTGAGGGACCTCTCTCCCCTTTTGCCAACATTTCAAGTCATAGCTCTTCCCTGGACCATGTTCCTCTCAATCCCTTCCGAGAATTTGTTCCTTATTTCTGTTTCCACCTTCCCCTTCTCATACCTACCCTTGTCCATGACCAGAACCAGATATGGGACCCACACGTGGAATCATATTTGGTCACAAACAACTTCCCCATACAGAGAAGACGCATCATCCCATGGGGGCCAATGTTCTGGTGAAGATCCATGTGTCTTCTTGAGTGTCCTCATTCAGTTCCTTCCTCACATGGAGATCTCAGAGGTGGGACAGACACACAGGTCTGGGGGAGAACTGATGGTTTTTGGCAATCTCCTCACCTAAGGGTTCACTTCAATGATCCCCATCCCCTCAACATGAATTACCCTCTAGCAAGCATCCATGAACTTTGGTCATGCACATGTCAGATCCTACTAATATCTATTTATTTTTTATGTTGGCCAAATTATTAATATTATATGTGAAAATGATGCATTGATGAATATCTGGCTCTCTCTGTAGAGGATAAATGCACTATAAGTTGTATAAGTTAAAAACATAACTGAAAAAGTCTCAGGTTTGGAGTATATGAATCAATGAAATAAAAGTATAATTATCTTTGGATAATTTATACTAAGCATTGTTTATGCTTTTAACTGCACAGTCCCAATGTAACTATAATATTGAATTAGTGCGGTGGAATGCATTTTTTCCTTCATCTTCACATAATCCAACTGTCCATGGTGGGTGTCAAAGCTTGAAAGGTTATCTTTGGATGTCACTGACCCTCTCAGAAAAAGAGGAGTCTGGGTCCACCAGGAAGTTGGTTGGAGATGATGGGGCCTGGAGTAGGGAGTGGGGAGCTGGTCAACCAACAGAGAGGGCCTGGGTATGGGGAGGTTGGTGTCCTCTCCCAGGTACCGCACCCTGAGGAGACAGAGAGCTGGAAGCAGAGCTCTCCTCTCTGTCCTGACAGAATCACTGGTTTAGAAGCACAGAGTGGACTCCTTCCTGAGCCTCCCAATTACTTCTTTACCTGCACTAGTCAGAAAATGGTGCTTCCAAAATTTGTGTTTCACAAATAACTACATAAGTTCTAGAACATATTAATGAGTTATTTCTCAAACTAAAAATTAAAAAAAATAAACTTTATGCATTTCTGATTTATCCATAAGTATTGTAGGCAGTGCAGGTTCAATTTAGTTTTTACACTCATCCTGTTTTCAGAGTCTGGTTCAGAGTCTATTTTCAGAGTGATTCAGAGATCACTCATTTCATGCTCATGGATTCAGAGCTTCCTTCTCATAGTCCTGCCTGCTAAATTACATGTTCCTACTCTTCCAAAAGATAGAACAAGTTCTATTATCACCCATAAGCTGTATCTGTCTAGCATCAACTACAGGAGTTCATGTAGTAAATTCCCTACAACAACCAGGCGATTTTCTCTACATTGACAGCGAAGCCCCCAAGGATATTAAATAATAACATCAACAGCAACAACAACATCATCATCAACAACAACAACAACCAATTCTGTTTAAGGTAACATCAAAAAGAATAGAACTTTTAGGAGTCAACTTAACCAAGTGGGGGAAAAGTCCTGTAAACTGAAAAGTGCAAAGGATTGCCGAAAATACTAAGAAGATTTAAGTAAGTGAGAGGAGCCCACATCCATCGGTTGGATGACTTAATATTGTGAACGTGTAATCAACAACACCCAAATCCATCTCCACATTCAATGCTGTCCTTCCATGAGCTTGTTGCCCCCAGTTTAATCCCACAATGTCTACTGCTCACCCCCTGCTTGTTGGAGGGTTTTGAATAAATGTCTGTTCTTTGGATTCAGATATTAGACACTCAATCCCCATGAGTTCCACATTAGTCCATGAGGGTTTTCAGTGTAGGAGAGATAGAAGAACCCCTCAACTGGGGAGGGCTCCCTTTACAGTAATGTTCGGTGTATACCAATCTTCATACTAATTAAAATTATAAAATTTATTTAAAAAGTATTAATTATATAAGAGAGTCAAATATGTAAGCATCTTTCAGGCTAAATTTCAAGGAAACTTTAAGCCCAGAAAAGTCAGCAGGAGTAGAAGAACCACTTCCCTGGCACCATTCTGTTCTCATGGCAGAGACTGGCTAATAAGTCCTTGTACTGCAGGCTCAGGGGACCTCACAGGAGAATCTAAAACCACACAACAGCAACAACTGTCAAACTAGATGATTAGTCCATGTAGAATTACTACAAGTTGTGAACCACCTCTAGCAAGCATCCCTGAACTTTGGTCATGCACATGTCAGATCCTACTAATATCTATTTATTTTTTATGTTGGCTTGGTTTTTTACTTGGTTCAAGATGACAGTAGATTGATTATGACCCAAGCTCCTGGAAGAGGTAAACCCCAATGTCAGGTAATCCTGAAATATCTGCTAACATAAGCAGTGTGCAACACACCATGTATTTAGCCATCCAGAGATCCAGAAATCATTACAGACCTGGGAAAAAACTGTCAGCCCAAACACCACAGAGGGCACCTCTTCATTCTGCTGCTCTGGGCAGTGGCATCATTCTACATCCAATTACACAAGTCTGGACACCTTTCCAAGAGCACTGGGAGGTGTCAGAGGCCCTGGAGAGCTTGGTGTCTCAGCCCAGCAGGTGCCGCTGTGGGACTGGACTGGTGAGGACAGGCTTCTGGTCCAAGGTAACTAGGGAAATACTCTAATAATTCTGGCACACTTGGCAGGCAGTGTCTTCACTGTTGTGTGACTGCAGCTCCTGTGTCCCCGCAGCAGCATGGGGACTCAGTTCTGACTCACTCCCTCCTTCCTGCCTCACTCTTTACCCCAAGGCATCCTTGCCCAGGCTGGTGCTCAGACTGACACAGAAAGGCCCACACCTGAAATTGGAAGGGGAGGTGAACAATGAGACTATGGACTCTGAAAAACAATCTGAAGGGTTTGAAGAGGTGGGGTGGTGGGAGGTTGGGGGAACCAGGTGGTGGGTATTAGAGAGGGCACGGATTGCATGGAGCACTGGGTGTGGTACATAAACAATGAATACTGTTATGCTGAAAATAAATTTAAAAAAATTAATTAAAAAAAAAAAAGAAAGGCCCACACCTGGAGAAGTTGTATCATGAAAATAACTCACCTGCCATGCTACCTGGGTCTAGAGCAATACATCTCTGGGCAGGGGAGGGGGAATGCCAACAGTGTGGCCTCAGCCAGCAAAACTCTGGGGCTTCTCTGTCATGCCATACTTCTTCTATCACCTCCTCCCTCATAGACAAGAGTTCCCTTTAGGCCTGAAGAGAAAAATATCCTGGGGTGGGGGAGGCATTTGCCCTACTTTGCTCCCAAACAAAGCCTCATTCTGTCTGTCACCTTATAACCTCCAGCTTTCCTTCCAGGGCCCTGTCAGACTGTGCTATCCAGGGCATTGGGGTCTTGGTTAGGGGGGAAAGGAAAAATTTGTATATATTTCATATTTATTATAAATTATAAGTAAATATAACATATTATAAAATATTACATTATATATAATATATATTATAAAATCTGTATAGTATGTATACATCATATTAACATACATTAAATGTTTATAATATATTGAATGAATATGAATATAATTATATTATATATATTCTAGTAAATATTGATATAATATCTAATATAAAATACTATAGATTATATATAAACATTTTATCATATGTATGTTACAAGTTGCATGGTACATATACATATCATATATTATCAGTTTTACATTTAAGTACTATAAGTTATATACAGAGGGCGGGAGAAGAAAGTGGGAATGCATGTGGGAATTAATGTGAGTTTGTTTCATCCTGAGTTAAATTTGGAGACAGAGCCTGGTGTGTACACACAAAGGAATCTGTACTTGCAGCAAATAAGGACATCACAGGGAATAACTTGCACAACCTTAACTCTGAGAACAGGAGAGAGTCAGTTCTTTTTATTTAGTATTTGGAATGAATATTCATAAGGGGAGCTTTGTCACCCCATGTCAAGGGTGGAATAAGGTGAGCCAGGAGGACTGAGAACACGGGCCTCTACAGGCATCCTCTGCTATGTTACTGGAGGCTGGGCTCTTCCTAGTGCAGAGACTCGCACATTATAATGAAGCAGAGGTGGCTGTCCCACAAGGGGAAGGGGGGAAGGGGAAGGAGAACCTGTTCCCGGAGCCAGATTACACTGGAAGTGTTTGGGTTCCTTATCTAGGGTAGGAATTGTGGAGCCTGGTTCCTTGGAAATAGCATTGAGGGTTTCACCACTGATTTTCTGTCTCTGATGTGGTTAGACTATTTCTTGGCCTGGGAAAGACTGCCAATTTTTGCATTCCCTTTGTTTCCTTAAGATCTTTAATTAATGAACTTTTTTTTTTTCCATTTCTTCTTAATTCTGACACCTCTTAGGAAGATCTACAAGATGTGTGCTGGGAAAGTTGATCTGCTGGGGCAAAGATCACGGGAAATAGCTGGGGGTCTTAACTGACTTCTCTTGTGTCAGGAGAGCTATATCCCAATTTTTGTTTGTTTGGTTAGTTTTGTTTTCCCCTGGGGACCCCTAGGTTTTTCTGCTCACACATGGATCCACTTAGGGGATTCCTTGTGTATCAAGATTGTCCTTTGGAAATGAAAAGCCCAGCCAAAAAACAGTTCTCTTCTGGGACAACCAACATCACCCTAGAGTCAGCAGGAGTTAGTGTGTGTGGGGGTCTGCTTCCTCCTTTCAACATTGTGAGGGGCTCCTGGATTCTGGGTCTTCTCCAACACCCAGTTTCCCAACCCTTGTGCTCACCACTGTCTTTAGACTTCTCAGTAAAAAGGATACTTCTGACTCATGATGACTTGAGAAAGTCTATGATAGTTTTTCAGGGTTCCCTTCAAGGTCTGGGATCCTGGCTAATTACTTGACTCACCAATTTATTCATGATGAAATATATTTCATTATTTCTCAAACTCAGGATTTTAGTTGCTCTTTCTAAGGAATATGATATTGGACATTCTTTCTTTTTTTTTTAATTTATTTTCAGCATAACAGTATTCATTGTTTTTGCACCACACCCAGTGCTCCACGCATTCCGTGCGCTCTCTAATACCCACCACCTAGTTCCCCCAACCTCCCACCACCCGCCGCTTCAAACCCCACAGATTGTTTTTCAGAGTCCATAGTCTCTCATGGTTCACTTCTCCTTCCAATTTCCCCCAACTCCCTTATCCTAACTCCCCTTGTCCTCCATGCTATTTGTTATGCTCCACAAATAAGTGAAACCATATAATTGACTCTCTCTGCTTGACTTATTTCACTCAGCATAATCTCTTCAGTCCCGTCCATGTTGCTACAAAAGTTGGGTATTCATCCTTTCTGATGGTGGCATAATACTCCATAGTGTATATGGACCACATCTTCCTTATCCATTCCTCTGTTGAAGGGCATCTTGGTTCTTTCCACGGTTTGGTGACCATGGCCATTGCTGCTGTAAACATTGGGGTACAGATGGCCCTTCTTTTCACTACATCTGTATCTTTGGGGTAAATACCCAGGAGTGCAATGGCAGGGTCATAGGGAAGCTCTATTTTTAAATTATTGAGGAATCTCCACACTGTTTTCCAAAGTGGCTGCACCAACTTACATTCCCACCAACAGTGTAAGAGGGTTCCTCTTTCTCCACATCCCCTCCAACACATGTTGTTTCCTGTCTTGCTAATTTTGGCCATTCTAACTGGTGTAAGGTGATATCTCAATGTGGTTTTAATTTGAATCTCCCTGATGGCTAGTGATGATGAACATTTTTTCATGTGTCTGATAGCCATTTGTATGTATTCATTGGAGAAGTGTCTGTTCATATCTTCTGCCCAATTTTGATATGATTATCTGTTTTGTGTGTGTTGAGTTTCAAGTGTTCTTTATAGATCCTGGATATCAACCTTTTGTCTGTACTGTCATTTGCAAATATCTTCTCCCATTCCGTGGGTTGCCTCTTTGTTTTCTTGACTGTTTACTTTGCTGTTGATTTTGATGAAGCTTTTGATTTTGATGAAGTCCCAAAAGTTCATTTTCACTTTTGTTTCCTTTGCCTTTGGAGATATATCTTGAAAGAAGTTGCTGTGGCTGATATCGAAGAGGTTACTGCCTATGTTCTCCTCTAGGATTCTGATGGATTCCTGTGTCACGTTGAGGTCTTTTAGCCATTTTGAGTTTATCTTTGTGTATGGAGTAAGAGAATGGTCAAGTTTCATTCTTCTACATATAGCTGTCCAGTTTTCCCAGAACCATTTATTGAAGAGACTGTCTTTTTTCCACTGTATATTTTTTCCTGTTTTGTCAAAGATTATTTGACCACAGAGTTGAGGGTCCATATCTGGGCTCTCTACTCTGGTCCACAGGTCTATGTGTCTGTTTTTATGCCAGTACCATGCTGTCTTGGTGATCACAGCTTTGTAGTAAAGCTTGAAATCAGGTAACGTGATGCCCCCAGTTTTATTTTTGTTTTTCAGCATTTCATTAGCGATTCAGTGTCTCTTCTGATTCCATACAAATTTTAGGATTATTTGCTCCAGCTCTTTGAAAAATACCGGTGGAATTTTGATTAGAATGGCATTAACAGTATAGATTTCTCTAGGCAGTATAGACATTTTAACAATGTTTATTCTTCCGATCCAAGAGCATGGAATGGTCTTCCATCTTTGTGTGTCTTCTTCAATTTCTTTCATGAGTATTCTGTAGTTCCTTGCGTACAGATCCTTTACCTCTTTGGTTAGGTTTAATTCCCAGATATCTTATGGTTCTTGGTGCTATAGTAAATGGGATCTATTCTCTAATTTCCCTTTCTGTATTTTCATTGTTAGTGTATAAGAAAGCCAATGATTTCTGTATATTGACTTTGTATCCTGCCACATTACTGAATTGCTATATGAGTTCTAGTAGTATGGGGGTGGAGTCTTTTGGGTTTTCCATATAAAGAATCATGTCATCTGCCAAGAAAGAGAGTTTGACTTCTTCATTGCAGATTTGGATACCTTTTATTTCTCTTTGTTGTCTGATTGCTGTTTCTAGGACCTCTAATACTATGTTGAACAGGAGTGGTGAGAGTGGGCATCGTTGTCGTATTCTCGATCTCAACGGGAAGGCTGCAAGCTTTTTCCCATTGAGGATGATATTTGTTGTGGGTCTTTCATAGATAGATTTTATGAAGTTCAGGAATGTTCCCTTTATCCCTATACTTTGAAGCGTTTTAATCAGGAACGGATGCTGGGTTTTGTCAAATGCTTTTTCTGCATCAATTGAGAGGACCATGTGGTTCTTCTCTCTTCTCATATTAATTTGTTCTATCACACTGATTGATTTTCGAATGTTGAACCATCCTTGTAGCACAGGCATGAATCCCACCTGGTCATGGTGGATAATCTCTTTAATCTGCTGTTGGATCCTGTTTGCTAGGATATTGTTGAGAATCTTAGCATCCATATTCATCAGTGATATTGGTCTGAAATTCTCCTTTTTGGTAGGGTCTTTGCCTGGTTTGGGGATCAGGGTAATGCTGGCTTCATAGAAAGAGTCTGGAAGTTTTCCTTCTGCTTCCATTTTTTGAGAGAGCTTCAGGAGAGTAGGTGTTATTTCTTCTTTGAAAGTTTGGTAGAATTCCCCAGGGAATCCATTAGTTCCTGAGCTCTTGTTTTTTGGTAGGTTTTTGATCACTGCTTCAATCTCGTTACTAGATATAGGTCTATTCACGTTGTCAATTTCCTTCTGGTTCAATTTTGGGAGTATATAGTACTCCAGGAATGCATCAATTTCATCTAGGTTGCTTAGCTTATTGGCATATAACTGTTGATAATAACTTTTGATGATTGTTTCTACTGCCTTGTTGTTTGTTGTGATGTCTGCCTTTTCATTCATAATTTTATGAATTTGGGCTTTCTCTCTTTTCTTCTGGATTAGTGTGGTCAATGGTTTATTGATCTTATTGATTCTTTCAAAAAACCAGCTTCCAGTTTCATTGATACGTTCTACTGTATCTCTGGTTTCTACCTCATTGATCTCAGCTCTAATCTTGATTATTTCCCTTCTTCTGTGTGGAGTTGGTTTGATTTGTTGTTGATTCTCCAGGTCTTTAAGGTGTAGAGACAACTGGTGTGTTCTGGATTTTTTCCATTTTTTGGAGGGAGGCTTGGATGGCTATGTATTTCCCCCTTAGGACCGCCTTTGCTGTATCCCATAGGTTTTGGACCGAAGTGTCTTCATTCTCATTGGTTTCCAAGAATTGTTTCAGTTCTTCTTTGATCTCCTGGTTGATCCAAGCATTCTTAAGCAAGGTGGTCTTTAGCTTCCAGGTGTTTGAGTTCCTTCTGAACTTTTCCTTGTGATTGAGCTCCAGTTTCAAAGCATTGTGATCTGAGAATATGCAGGGAATAATCTCAGTCTTTTGGTATCAGTTGAGTCCTGATTTATGACCCAGTATGTGGTCTATTCTTGAGAAGGTTCCATGTGCACTTGAGAAGAATGAGTATTCTGTTGTTTTAGGGTGGAATGTTCTGTATATATCTATGAGGTCCATCTGGTCCAATGTGTCATTCAATGCTCTTGTTTCTTTATTGATTTTCTGTTTCGGTGATCTGTCTATTTCACAGAGAGGTGTGTTAAGATCTCCTACTATTAATGTATTCATATAAATATGACTCTTTATCTTGATTAACAGTTTTCTTATGTAATTGGCTGCTCCCATATTGGGGGCATAGATATTTACAATTGTTAGATCATCTTGGTGGATAGTACCTTTAAGAATGATGTAGTGTCCTTCTGTATCTCTGACTACAGTCTTTAGTTTAAAATCTAATTTATCTGATATGAGAATTGCTACCCCGGAGTTCTTTTGAGGTCCATTGGCATGAAAGATGCTTCTCCATCCCTTCACTTTCAGTCTGGGTGTATCTTTAGGTTCAAAATGGGTCTCTTGTAGACAACATATGGATGGGTCCTGTTGTTTTATCCAATCTGCAACTCTGTGCCATTTTATGGGCACATTTAGGCCATTCACATTGAGAGTGATTATTGATAGATACGTTTTTATTGACATCGTGTTACCTTTGAAGTCTTTCTTTCTGTAGATAGTCTCTGTATTTCTGTTCAATGCTATTCTTAGGATTTTTCCTCTTTTATAGAATCCCCCTTAATATTTCCTGCAGTGTTGACTTGGTGGTTGCATAGTCTTTTAAGCCTTGCTGGTCTTGGAAACTCTT
This sequence comes from Lontra canadensis, assembly GCF_010015895.1. Taxonomy (NCBI): domain Eukaryota; kingdom Metazoa; phylum Chordata; class Mammalia; order Carnivora; family Mustelidae; genus Lontra; species Lontra canadensis. The sequence continues at coordinate 6,528,476 of NW_022631081.1, forward strand.
TATCTCTCCATCCATTTTGAATGTCAGTCTTGCTGGATAATGTATTCTTGGCTGCATGTTCTTCTCATCTAGTGCCCTGAATATATCTTGCCAGCCCTTTCTGGCTTGCCAGGTCTCTTTGGACAGGTCTGACGTTATTCTGATGGGCTTTCCCCTGTAATTAAGGAGCCTCTTTGTCCTAGCGGCTTTCAAACACTATACCTACAATTATGATTCCTCCATTTGTGTATCAGGTGCCTTGATTTTTTTTGGAATCTATAATATTGGGTAGAGACCGTTTGGCCTCTAGTACATGAACGCTGGTTCCATTCGCGAGATTGGGACAATTTTCATGAAGAACTTGTTCCACTATTTCTTCTAGACTTCTTTCTTTCTCCTCCCCTTCAGGGATTTCAATAATTCTGACGTTGGAATGTTTCATGGCATCATGTATTTCCCTGATTCTGTTTTCATGGTTTCTAAGCTGTTTGTTCCAGGCTTCCTCTTGATCCTCTCTCTCTATCTGTTTGTCCTCCAGATCACTAATTCTATCTTCTGTCTCAGTTACCCTAGCTTTGAGAGAATTTAGATTAGATTGGAACTCATTGAGAGCATTGTGAACCTCAGCCCTGGTAGCTTTTAGCTCTGCCCTAACATTGTGAACACCCTGTCTGGTCACTTTCAGCTTGGCCCTAATCAATTCTGTTTGGTCATCCATGGCTTTCTCCAACCTAGCTATTGCCTGGATAACTGTTAGCCTGAATTCTCTTTCCGACATATTGTCTATGTTGATAGCCATTAGCTCTGTTGCAGAAGGTCCATCCTCTGTATTTTTCTTCTGTTGGGCATTCCTCCTGCTAGTCATTTTGGTGAGAGATGACTGAACAGATGTAGCTGGTTGTTTCGACCGTTGTGCAGTCTGGGTGCACCCTGGAACACTTCTGAGCAATGAGGATTCCCCAACCAAATGAGAGAAAAAGGAAAAGAAAAAGAAAAAAAGAGAGAGAGAGAGAGAGAGAGAGACAGGAAAGAAAGGGAAGATGAAAGAGAAGGTTCAGCCCAAATGGGCCCCAAGGTAAGATTTAGGAAGTATACAAACAAAAACAGACAAACAAAAAGACTGATAAAAGTATATAACAAGAGAAAAAAATTATATATATGCAAATAAAGGAAGAACCTTGTCAAAAAGAACCCCAAGTGTAAGATTTCTATACTATCAGGACAAACACAAAAACACAGAAACACTGGTGGAAGAAAAAGATGGGAGAGTGGTTATAAATTCTCAGTGTGTGCGAGGAAGGTTGTTTTGATTCTTCCTGGATGTATTTTGATATCTTTGTTAAAGGACTCAACTTTCCTAGGCTAAAGGGGGAATAAAAATTGGTTTACCTATATGGGTAGTATTGACTGGGAAAGGGGATTACTTTGAAGTTTAACTCTATATGAATATTAAAAAATAAAAATAAAAAAGGAATAAAGTAGACTAAACTAAATAAAATTAAAAAAAAATTCAAAAAATAGAAATGCAAAAGAAAAACACGTATGTATGTATAAAAAAGTTCAGGTTAAAAGGTTATTATGGAATTTGATTACTGGACAGCTCGCTGTGATGGTAAATAGGTTAAAAAATTATCTATATAAAAAAATGAGCAGAATAGTGGGAACAAATTAAAAATAAAAGTTGTCCTATGAAGTAGTGGTGGTGGTTCTCTTGTAGTCTTTTTTTTCTTTTTCTTTCCTGGTTGGTTTTCTGGGAGAGGGACCTGCCAATTGGGTTTTCAATCAATGATGTTCCCTGAGTTAAGTCCTCCAGTCCCCCTCAAGGGGGTGGGCTCTGAGGAAACTGTTTTTTACAGGCTTTTGTTCTCTGGAGGTTTTTATGTTTGTTCACCTTTTTTTTTTTTTTCCCCTCTTGCCTTGACCGCTTTTGATGGTTTTTGTAGTTTTAGAGAAAAGCAAACTGCACCCTGACCTCCCTCTCAGAGAGAAGCCTCAGTCGGGCTACAGAGCCCATATAAATCCCCCCTTGGCTGCTGGCAGAGCAGGTTCTGAGTCACGGTCCCTGGGGATGCAGGATCTTTTGCTTGTACCCAAAACCAAAGCAACAGCAGCTTTTTGGGCAGCTCCAGACCACCAGAGAGGTTCCAAGCAGCGATTGCACACTGAGAATTTCCCGCTGGCCTGGGCTGGGAGTGTCTGGTCTTTCTGGGTCTAAGAGCGCCCCGCTTGTGCGCACCTCTCTCAGGGGAGGTTGTGGGTCACATGCGTGTTTCAGGCTCTGAGAGCGGGGTGCAGGTCTGAAAGCACCAGGCTGGGCCTTCACGCACCTCTCTCAGGGGAGAGTTTGGGGCGCGTGTCTCAGGACCTCTCTCAGGGGAGGGTGAGGGGCATGCCTGTCTTAGGCTCTGTAGCAGGGCTTGGCGTTCTGCACTCTGGCTTGGCTCCCAGCCCCTCATAGGAGCCAGACCCCACGCAATCTCAGGCACACTGGCGGCTCAGGGACCAAGACCTGTTTTCTCAGCTGCACTCTCTCTGGCTCAGTGCCAGGGTAGGCTGTCCTGGGTCCGGGGACTTAAGCCCCTGTCCCTAGCCGCCTGGATTCCCACAATTCCCCCCCCCACCCCCACCTCGTGATTCTTTGCTCTTTTGGAGTGCTTTCAACCTGTCTCCAAGTTAATGCTGGTCCCCAGATGCAGGGCACTCTCCTATTAGCGGTATTACTTTCCAACAGGTCGCCTCTGGTGGCTCCCTCCCTCTTTTGTTTATCTTCCGATATCAGTCCTATGTTCCCACTCTGCTTTACTTGCCCACTGGCGTCTTCTGCTCCTGTAGAGATCCAGACGTGTATAATTCTGATCTCATGCTGATTTCATGGGTGATCGGAGTTCTTTGGTAGGTAATCAGCTCACTTTAGGGTACAGGTTGATAAGGCGCCTCCTCCTACTTCCCTGCCATCTTTTCTCCCCGCCCCCCAACCAGGCTACAATATTTTATCACAAAAACATCATCATGTTCTTCTTCTCTGTCTTTGTCAGACACCTGAGGACACAAGGAACTGTGAGTTTTGCTGTGGTGTGTGGTAGGAAGATGGTATCTGTATGCTTGCCCCATGCCCTGTGCTGCTTGATAACATAAGACACGATAGACATAGGTCATGTGTCTGCAGAGATTAAAACAAAACAAAACAAACAAAGAAACAAAAAAGACAAATTTCTTGTCTCACAATAAGACCTGACTCCTGATTCAGTGAATTATTAACAGGTTTATTCTCACATCAGTTCTTGCAGCTGACATAAACCCCCCTTTTCATTAAAAGCCTTTGAAATGTTTACCTCTAAATGCAGGATACTGGATCTTGGAGGTTGTTTGCTTATTTTTTTTCCCAAAGATTTTACTTATTTATTTGACAGAGATCATAAGTAGGCAGAGAGGCTGGCAGAGAGAGAGAGGGAAGCAGACTCCCTGCTGAGCAGAGAGCCCAATGCTGGGCTCCATCCCAGTACCCAGGGACCATGACCTGAGCTGAAGGCAGAGGCTTTAACCCACTGAGCCACCCAGGTGCCCCGGATCTTGGAGGTTTTTAAAGGGAATTATCATAGAGAAATTCCTCAGAGTGTTTAAGAGCCTCACAAGGAAGAGGGGGCCTCTTAATCACATTTCTGTGTACACACACACACACACACACACACAAATTTACACACAAACAGCTCTTTATTCTCTGTATGTGACTAATGCGTTGGTATATGTGCTTCTGGGGTTCATTGTATCTCCAGAAGCCAGGGTCAACATGGGCTCACCCAGCCATTTTCAGTGTCACAATCTCCAGGAGGCAGAATCTTCATCAGCAGGAAAACCCAGGGGCAGGGAGTGTTACTGGGATCCTGTCATCACACAACCAGGATGTGCCCTGAGCCCTGGCTCTCTGGGATGATGCTGACACTCAGAAATCCCAGGAGGAATTTTTGTCACCATGGGAATCTCATCCCTTCAACACCTGTGGGCTAGAGTCAGCATCTGAGGCTGACCAGTACATTGATTATGAGACTAGAGCCTCAGTGTTGCTCCCAAGGAGTTTAAAACCCTTGGGAACAAGAGACAGAACCTCCTCATGTTCTCAGAGCTGGACTGTCACTCCATCAGTCATGCCAGTGACACCTCCAACCAGTTTGCACTCTGATGGAAAGTCATCTTCCCTAAACCAGGGTCAAAAGCTATGTGACCTCAGGGAAAACATCCTCTTATCTCCATCATTCCTTGAATCAGATGTGGGATATTTGACAGAAACTTAGGGGTCCATTTTGCCTAAAGTAGCAGAAATTCATTGCTGTAGTCATGGGTGGGTGAATGAATTACTGCTCTACCTTGGACTTCCTGGACACAAGTTGCAGGGACTAGAGCTGTGCCCACCACAGAGAGTGGTCTGACCCCAAATCTCTTCATCCTGTAACCTCTGTCTCTGTTTGGCAATTTTGTCAGTAGGATGGTTCTTAGTTTATAGGAAGAGGCCACTTAATTGGTTTTACTGGGCACGAGGTTGACCTTTCCTACCTGGGAGACCAGACACATGGTACAAATAAAAGATTTTAGAAAAAGCATATTCTACTGAGAACAGAAGACATTCCTGTCCCACTGTTCTCCATCCATATTTTTAACCACTCTTTCCACCAATTTTCTCTCTGCAATAAGCACAGATAAGGGAAACTACACTAGTGATGGTATCTGCATCTTCACAATAATTTTGTCATTTAGTTTAAATCAATCTTACTGAATGGAATTATGGAGAAAATAGCACACATTTATTTTAACTATGAGGTTAGCTCAGTGGTGACTGAAATATACACTCTTTCACCAGGTCTCTGTCAGAGCATCTGTATCTCTCACTCCTTTCTTCCTAGAACTTCAAACATGTTTGCCCTTTGTGCTCTGACATCAGTGCAACACACAGCCTCATGTGGCAAGGCTCCTGAAGACTTATGTCTGTGTGCTTTGAGGAGAGATCCTAGGAGGGAATTATGGCCCCAGTACGTGGTGAACTCTTGTTTCAAGCAGATGGAAAGATTGAGGAGCAAAAGAGAACAAAAATGTTCAGTATGTAACCATTGAAGGAATGCACATGAGGGCTTCTGCCTATAAACTGGGAAGACGAACTCCCCATCTCCTCAAGGCTGCAGGAACCTCAGAGGATGAGGAGCTGTGGAAATCAGGGAGCTGGCCGATAGGAGGAAAATCCATGAATCCTGCACAAAAGGGGCCATAAGTCCATTGGGAACTGTCAGTTCTTTGGTATTGATGCTTACCTATAAGGAATTTGTATAAAAGACACCGTATCAGTCCTGAACCACAGCAAAACAAGGAGTAGTTGGACAGAATAACCCTGAAGACACTTAGTAGCACCTATAGTGATCCCTGAATTAATAAGAATCGTCATATAGGGACACTTGGCTTGGCCCTAAAGAAGGAAAGAGTGGAGAGCATAGGGGAGACAGAATTGTCTGTTGGGTTCTGATCACCATTATCTCAGACAATACTGTGTCTGTGTCTAGGCACTAGGGGGCACTCATGGTTTGTCATTGAGTTTCACCTGTGATTAGAGCTCCTTTCCTGCCCACCACCCTTACTTGCTCAAATAGAAGGACCTGACCCTTGAGCACTTAGGGGCCAGAGACTTGGGTGTTTCATTTGCATGGTTGGTCCCACCCTCTCTCAGGGATTGAATAAGGGAAGAGAGAGATTAGGGGATGCTCTGCACAGTTGTGGGGCCCCAGAAGATAGGATCTGTTATGACCTCCACCATGGCCTGGTACACTCTCCTCCTCACCCTCCTTGCTCACTGCACAGGTGATTAGATGTGGAGACAGGGGAAGGGACCCTAAGAAGACAGATGGGGCCCTGCTTCCTTCTCTTGTTTCTAGACCCCAGCATCACCTCTGTGTTTCTTCCTCTTCCAGCGTCCTGGGCCCAGTCTGTGCTGACTCAACCATCCTCGCTGTCTGGGTCCCCTGGCCAGAGGGTCACCATCTCTTGCACTGGAGGAAGCACCAACATTGGTGGTGGTTATGCTGTGTCCTGGTACCAACAGCACCCAGGAAAGGCCCTAAATCCATCATATATAACACTAGCAGTAGACCCTCAGGGGTCCCTGAACGGTTTTCTGGCTCTAGATCTGGCAACACTGGCTCCCTCACCATCACTGGACTCAAGACTGAGGATGAGGCTGATTATTACTGTTCAACATGGGACAAGAGTCTCACAGGTCACACAGTGCTCCAGGTCTGTGGGGAAGTGAGACAATAACCTGTTGTTTCCCCAGCAATGGAGGTCCCCTTGCAGCCTACAGTGATTGGCCATATCAGCTACTTCCTTTGTTTATTCTAAACTGTAGTCTGAGACCATCTCATGGAACTTTGACTACAAAATAGTCCACATTTCTTAAATTCAGACCCCTGGGTTTGTCTTTTGCAGGAAATTATTGTAAGATTTTCTCATATTGAGGAGAAATTCCTGGGCTCCATGGGCAATCTGCCCTGGGGACAGATTCTGTGACTGGACAGAAACAGACACAGAAACAGGCACAGAGACCAAGTGTGCCTAACTAAAGATAAAATCCTATCCAGTTAATACACTTCCATACTACTTAATGAACATCTATTATGTGCCACACTTGAGTAGCTATACAGGACACAGGTAGACATGATAGGAAGGGTCTCCATGCCCAGGGCGCTGATGGTGTCTGGGGGAAGAAAGTGGCCACAGAACCCAAACTTGTTGTAAAGGAAAGCTTTATCACAGGAGCATGAGTGGTGAAGTTGTTGGAGTTGGAATGGAGTATTGCAGAGGTTGACAGGGAACCCGAGAATCTGATGTCCAGTACTGATATCCTGGTTTTGCACCAGTGATGAAGTAGCAGGTGGGGAGTGTGGAGATGTGACCAGATGAGTTGTGCCCCAGGCAGACTAGGAGTTCTGGACAAGGGATGGAGGAATGAGGAATATCAGGGTCCTTATGAATAGGAGTAAGCCAGGACTGAGAATGGGGATGTGGAGGAGGACAAGGTGGGATGAAGATTGGGAACATTGTGTTGAGGGGCTTCTCCAGCTGGGACAATGTTAAGACCCATCTGTGATTCAGGATGACTTCCACCTCATGCTAATAGGATTAGCCCCTACAAGGGGAATGTTTATCAGGACTCCTAGGAATGCACCTCTCTGCTTACTCTTGTCTTTGATGAAACTTCACCAGTGTCTGATTTTTGGGAAGTATTTCCTTTATTCTTCAAATCTATTTATCTGGAAAAAGGTTCAATTTGACATTTGTCAAATTAATAGGAGAAAATAAAATTTAATAGACAGCATAAAGGGAATCCATACAGATATGGAGAATTCCAAAGACAGCCAGCCAACATGGCACTTATTTGACCAAAGGAGACATTGGAGTCTGAGTACAATGAGGAGAAAGAGCATTAGCAGGAAGGTGAAAGATGTGTGGAAAACACATTGCCCTACTTTCTAGATACAGGAACCTCTGTTAATATCTCTCTTCCTGGTACAAGCAGGCAGTTTGGGGGAAGCTATAGAACTTTCCATAAAACAGCAGAACCATGAGAGACTGTGGACTCTGAGAAACAAACTGAGGGATTTGGAAGGGATGGGGTGGGGAGTTGGGTAAACCTGGTGGTGCTATTTTGGAGGGCACACATTGCATGGAACACTGGTTTTGGTGCATAAACAATGAATTCTAGAATACTGAAAAGGAATTTAAAAAATAAAAAAATATAACTCTAAAAATACAGTTGAATTTCATTTACTTTTTAAAAATTTAAATTCAATTATCCAACATACAGCATATCATTAGTTTCAGATGTCGTGTTCAATAATTTGTCATTTGGGAGTAACACCTGGTGATCATCGCATCACATGCCCTCTTAATGCCCATTACCAAATTACTCATCCCCACCACTGACCTCCCCTCCAGCAACCCTCAACTTGTTTCCTATAATTAAGAGATTCTCATGGTTTTTCTCCTTCTCTGTTGGATATTGGGAATTTTCTAATTTTTTTTTGAGAAAGGTTTGTATTGCTATATACTTCCCTCTCAAAACTGCATTTGCTTATCCCAAAGATTATGAGAAGTCATGTTTTCATTTTCTATTGTTTCCATGATATTTTTTTAAAGATTTTTATTTATTTTTAAGATTTTTATTTATTTTTATTTTAAGATTTTTATTTATTTTTAAAGATTTTATTTATTTATTTGACAGACAGAGATCACAAGTAGCAGAGAGGCAGGCAGAGAGAGAGAGAGGAGGAAACAGGCTCTCTGCCAAGCAGAGAGCCCAATGCGGGGCTCGATCCCAGGACTCTGGGATCATGACCTGAGCTGAAGGCAGAGGCTTTAACCCACTGAGCCACCCAGGCGCCCCTGTTTCCATGGTATTTTTAATTCTAATTCCTAGTTGACCCATTTACTCCTTTGTATGATTTTCTTGAACTTCCAAGTGTTTGAGTTCCTTCTAAATTTTCGCTTGTGATTAAGTTCAAGTATCAAATCATTGTGGTCTGAAAAATATACAGGAAATAGTCCACGTTATCTGGTACCACGTGAGACCTGATATGTGAACCAATATGTAATCTATTCTAGATAATGACCCATAGGAGAATAAGAATGTGGATTCTGTGGCGTTAAGTTCCTATGTTCTGTATATATCTGTGAAGTCCATATCGTCCAGTGTGTCACAGAAAGCCCCTGTTTCCTTGTTGATATTCTCCTTAGATGATCTCTCATTGTTCCAAATAAGCTGTTAAATCCCTTGCTATTATTGTATTAATATTAATGTGTTTCATTAATTTGGTTATTAATTGGTCTATATAATTGGCTCTTCCCATGTTTTCCAAAGTGGCTGTACCAGCTTGCATTCCCTTTAACAGTAGAAGAGGGCTCCCATTTCTGCACATCCTCTTCAACATTTGCTGTTCCTGCATTGTTAATTTTGGTCATTCTAACTGGTATAAGGTGATATCTCAATGTGATTTTGATTTGAATTTCCATGACAGCATTTACATGTGTCTGTTGGCCATTTGCATGCCTTCTTTGGAGAAGTGTATGTTCATGTTTTCTGTCCATTTTTTAACTTGATAATTTGTTATTTGGGTGTTGAGTTTGAGAAGTTCATTATAGATCTTGGATACCAGCCCTTTGTCTGTAGTGTCACATGCAAATACCTTCTCCCATTCCATGGGTTGCCTCTTTGTTTTGCTGACTGGTTCCTTTGCTGACTGGTTCCAAGAAGCTTTTTATCTTGCTGAATTCCCAAAAGTTCACTTTCACTTTTGTCTCCCTTGTCTTTGGAGCTGTGTATTGAAAGAACTTGCTGTGGCCAATGTCAAAGATGTTACTGCCTATGTTCTCCTCTAAGAATTTGATGGACTTCTGTCTCACCTTGAAGTATTTCATACATTTTGATTTTATCTTCATGTATGGTGTAAGAGAATGGTCAAGTTTCAGTCTCCTATACATAGCTGTCCAATTTTACCAGCACCACTTATTGAACTGTCTGTCTTTTTGTCATGAGCATTTTCCCTGCTTTGTCGATGATTATTTGGTCATAGAGTTGAGGGTCCACACCTGGGCTCTATTTCTGTTCCATTGATCTATGTATCTGTTTTTCTTTTGTTTTGTTTTGTGTTTGGGAGGGAACATTCCCATCCTCTCTTGGTGATCACAGCTATAACTTACCTATGTAATTTAGGTTTTAACTTATATTTCAAATATTATCTCACATTTAAAAATATACTCTTTATGAATATATGGCTCTTAGCATAAAGAATCAATACTGAATGAATTATATTACTTGTTAAATTGTAATTGAAAATATCTCCATAATGGAACATATTAATAAATAAAATAAAAGTATCATTAACCTATAATAATGTATGATCCGAATGATATAGGTTACTAACTGCACAACTTGATTGATCTTCCAATGAAAAGTAAATGATTGTACTGGAATATATATATTTTGTCTTCCTCCAATTAATCCAAAAGTCCAAGGCAGGCTTTAAGCTTGTGGGGTTCTCCCAAGATTCACTAATCTCAGAAAAGATGAGGGTCTCATGAGGAGGTGGGAGAGATGCCAGAGGCTGAGAAAGGGAGTGGGAGTTAGTCAATCAGAATAGAAGGGTTGGGTGTAGGGAGGTCAGTGTCTTCTCCCAGGAGCCACATCCTGAGGAAGCAGAAATCTGGAAGCAGAGCTCTCCTCTCAGTACTGACAGAACCACATGGTCAGGAACAAAGAGGAATATATTACTTCCTTCCTGGCACCAATCAGAAGATGCTTGGTCCTTGTGAAATACATGTTTCAAAAATGACTTCACAAGTCCTTGAACACATAAAGAAGATGTTTCTCAAATATAAATAGACCCCCCAAGGGAAAAAACAAAACAAAACTTTAGCTTGTCTTTTTCCACCATAATTAGATGACATAGCATAGTTATTTTCCTTCTCCTGCATAGTGTCCTCCCTCTGAGATGGCCCTTTTCATGGCCATCAATGCAGAACTTCCCTTTCATATTCCCTCCTGCTTCATTCCTTGTTCCTACTATTTCAAAATAGAGAACAAACTCTAGCATCAACCCTAAATGGGATCTATCTAATATCTCCTAACATGGTAATAATTAAGGAGCAATTCCCTACAACAATTATGTGGTTGTCTCTACACTAATATTGAGGATGTCCAAAAAGATACTTAAAAACAATTCCATTTAAGATAACATTAAAATGAATAACATGTTTAGGACTGAACTTAACCAAGTAGGAAAAAGACTTGTAAAATGGAAACTATAAATTATTGCTGAAAAAGATTTTAAAAGTGAGAGGACACTATAACCAAATATTGAATGACTTAATATTATGAAACTACAACCAATATTATTCAAGTCCATCTCCACATTTGGTGCCCTCCTACCATGACTTTTCTGTCCCTATCTTATCTCACAATGTACACTGTTCACTCCCTGTCATTCCTTATTTGGGAAGATGGTACATATAAATCTCTGTTTATTGGAAACACATTATAGACACCCCCATGAATTCCATGGAGCTCTGAACAAAACACCTTTGTTAGGGCCCAATGTGTGTAGAGGAAAAGGCAAAGAGGGTTTTCAGTGCAGGAGAGAGGGAAGAACACTTCAGAAGTGAAGAGAACTCCATTTGTAGTGATGTTCTATTTATATCAATTATCATACTGAGTTAATAACAAAAGTAGTCTGAAAACATTAAATATATCATAGAGTCAAATAAATAAGAATTCCAGGCTAACATTCAAGGAAAAAATTGAACCCAGTGAAGTAGGTGAGAGCAAAAGACACAATTTCCCTCATGATATTATATTGTCAAAGCAAACATAGGCTGAAAATTCCTTGCAGTGAGGGTTGAGGACCTGACAGGATAATCTAAACCCAATGAGAAAACAACAATTGTCATATTGTAATATGAGTCCATGAGAATTATTATGATGTTGGTACCCTGAGAACTTTAAGGCCTTTACTTTGTTCAAGATGATTGTAGACTGGTAATGACCCCAGGCAACTAGAAGAAGCAAACTCCAATGTTAGGTAATCCTGAAATATCTTGTAATATAAGCACTGAGCAGTCCATCATGTATTTAGCTGTTTGGAGAGCAATTTTTATTTGAAAAAAAGAAATAAATAAATAAATAAAGAAAGAAAGAAAGAAAGAAAGAAAAGAAAGAAAATATCTCAGCCCCAAACACCACAGGGGCATCTTCTCATTCTACTGCTGCCCTGGGCAGTGACATTGGCATTATCCTGTTGTCCAGTCTGGACGCATTTCCAGGAGTGCTGGCTGGTGTCAGAGGGGTTGGTGGACTAAGCATCTGAGTCCAGCAGAGGGCACCTGGCATAGGTGCTGTGAGAATTGTGTTCTGGGCCAGGTCACTAGGAAAATATACTAATTCTTGCACACTTAGCATGCAGTGTCTTCACTGAATTGTGATTCTGCAGCACAGGGGCCTCTGGAGCCACATGAGTGATCACCTCTGGCTCACTTTGTCATGTCACCTTTCATCGTCCATTCTCATGAAGTCAGTGTTCAGGATGGTGTTCAGACAGGGACAGAAAATGCCACACCTGGATGAATTTGCCTATTGAAAAAATCACCTGCAATGCTACCTGGGTATAGGACAAGAGACCCCTGGGAGGGGAAGATGTTAATGTCTACAAGGAGCAGAGCTCTGGGGCTTCTTTCTCCTGTCCTGATTTCTCCTTCACCTACTCCCTCATAGACAGGAAGTTCCCTTCAGGGCTGAGAGAAAAAATGCAGATGGGTGTCCTTTGCACTGATTTGCTCCCATCATCACACAGGATGGTCAACACCTTATTGTTTCTGTCACCTTGTAGTCTTTAGCTCTCCTGTAGAGTCCTAAGTTGGACTATGCTATTCTATCCCTCATAATAACTGAGTCTATGTTAGAGAAAAATAAAATTTACTTAACCACTAATCATTATTTATAAATGTTATATATTATAAAACCTTATTACATAAAATATGTAAACACTATACAAACATATATGTTAAGTATATCATGCATTATATTATATTTTGATTCATAAATTGTAGATGCTGCAATAATATGTAGGTATCACATATAATATAAAATATTTTATATTATATATAAATGCATGCACTATATTATGATAGGTATTGAGTTTTATATATGTCACTAATTATATATTATATATGTTATATGTATGTCCTTTACTTATTTAAAAGAGTGGGAGAGAGAATGTAGCCCAAATAGATATTCTGACACTAGGAAAACAATGAAATGTAAACCAGCATGCACAGCATCCTATGAACACAGCTGATAAGTACAAGTAAATCCATGGTATACAGACAGACATTCACCTAAACCCAGGGAGGACTGGAGATGACTAAAATCTCTTGATAATGTGCACGCAGACCTTGGGGAAAGCAAGTAAGACCCACGGAGTCATATGTCAGAAGCCTTGAGCAGAGAGAGAGCTTGTGAGTTTCCAGAGGTGCTTCCCTGACACAATGTGTGATAAGAACATGAAGTTATAGACCCAGTGAACCAGGATTCACTGATACTCTAGAGCCTGGTGAACATGTGAATCAGTCCAGCCCTCAGCAATGAAGAACACAGCCTAGAGAAAGCTTTTCCCTGGGTCCAGGTGACCAATCCAAGGGCCACTAGGAGTCTATCCTCTCTAGGGCTGGCTCAGGGATCCTTACAAATGTCAGGGAGTCTTGCTGATTACTGTGATCTCCCAATTTATTCATGATGGAATATATAGTAAATGCTTTAGCTCTCACACTGTCAGGATTTTCGTTGTTATTTCTAAATAATATGTTATTGGTAATTTACTTCTATACTTTATAGAAACTACGGAAGATGTTATTGTGTTATTCAGATATTTCAAATATTTTCTGCAATTCATTATTTTTCTCTATAGTTTAAAATTGTCCTTATTTTCAAATTTGATGCAAAAAATATTACATACTTTTCTACACTATATCAAAGAATCCTTTCTTTGAAGGATTAAAATATTTGATGAGAAATCTTTGTGTAATATGAATTCAGCTCTTAAGCACAATCAGAAATGCAAATAGTAAACTCATGGATTACATGAAACACACAATGTGCCAGCGATTCTTTTTTTTTTTAATTTCTTTTCAGTGTACCAGAATTCATTGTTCATGCACACACCCAGTGCTCCATGCAATACGTGCCCTCCATAATACCCACCACCAGGCTGACCCAACTTCCCACCTCCTGCCCCTTCAAAACCCTCAGACTGTTTTTCAGAGTCCATAGTCTCTCATGGTTCATCTGCCCCTCCAATTTCCCTCTACTCCCTTCTCCTCTCCATCTCCCTATAACCTCCGTGTTATTTCTATGCTCCAAAAATGTGTCAGTGATTCTTAAATTAATATAAAATAATATTTTGTTTCCCAATTTGATGAACACTGATTTTGTTGCTGAACTTCAAAGATAACTGGAGAAATGTTATCTTTCTCCTTCTCCTCAATCATAATACCCTCACTTGCTCTCCCCATTCCTTCTGCTCCATAGGATACTGTTCAACAAAGGGGATTTAAATGTTCCATGATGATCACACCAACTGATTCAGACACTATGTCATTTCTAATTCTGATTATGAGTCTCATGTTTTCCTAATTTATCATCTAATGATGAGAGAAATGCCCTAATTTATTGGTGAGATTATTACTTTTATTCTAAAATACTGCAGGAACTTTGAAGTGACCCACATTATTGATGGCTTCTTAGAGCAGAAGACAACTGGTATTCTGAGTCTGACAATGCAGTTCTGCATGTGAACTCCATCACTGGTCCCCCACAGCTACTATTGGAGACAGTTTCAAGGACTGTGTCAGTAGTGGACCATTTCCCTTCACACAGCCACATATGGCTCTGTGATTTTCCACTGGGTTTATGACTGGAGAAAAGAGGGCCCACTAATCTCTCACAAATGACAGAATTAGGGATTTCAGTGGGGAGGGAAAAGTTCCAGGCATGGGTTTAGATTTGGGATGAACTAGAAGCAATAACAGGAGGTTGAGAACACACCCATATCCTCATACTGTTTTCAGGATTTCCAGCAAAGAAACTTGATTCTGAGTTGACAAAAGTTCCAGGGGAGCCCCTTTGGTGAAGGACCACACCCTGTCATTCAGTATCCCAGTCACCCTAAAGGCACTGGTCTGTGTGAGCTCCCAGCATCTGCCTCTTTCATGATCTCCCCAAGGGGACATCATGGTGACACTGGGTTTTGGAGAAAGAGGATATTGTTTTCTATGAAATACATGAAAAGACCCCAGAGACACCCCGCACCAGCTTAGAAGTCCAAAAAGGACATGTACAGTGAGGGTCCCCATGATTGCCAGTCTTATGCACTTCTCAGTGTCCTCTCTAATGGCTTACAGTAGAGCAAGAGACTCTAGATCTGTGGGGGGCCACATAAAAGTAATTTCTCAGGGTGATTCTTGTCTCCCATAACAGGAACTATCTCTCTTGATTTTAGGGAAAGATTATCAGATTGTGGTGACCAAAGAGCCATCACTATCAATGTCTCTAAGAAAAACATCATACTCATTTTTGGTCCTACATCTGGACCAGTCACTACCAGTTACTAACCTGACTGATATTAACAGAGCCCAGACCAGGCTCTCCTTATCTGCCAAATAGCCATCCCTCTGAGGTCCCTGATCACATCTGTGGATCCATCTCTGGGAATAAAACCACCCTTAACATCATTGGGGCTCAGCATGAAGATGAGGCTGACTATTGCTGTATGCTCTATGTGGGTGGTGGTATTTACACAGTGGCTTAAATATATGGGAAAGTGCATCCAGAATCTCTCATGTGGTCAGAATGACTCAGCCCACAGAAGCAGGAGAGGAAGTATTTGGGGGGAAATTCACCACCACCATGGGAAGTGAGGATCCCTGGTCCAATTATCCGACTCAGTGGTTCATGGGCATGTGCTCCATCCCATTTATCCTAGGGTGTGTTACTCTCTCCAGTGTGACCCTTCAATACCAGGATTCCTCTCTTCCTCTCTGCCTAGATTGATGGGAAGGGGACTCAAACACGATGAGACTCAGAGACCTCACTGCTCATTGTGAGGTATTTCTGATTCAAATGCATCAACAAATAAGCCCTCTGAAGTATAGCACATTTCAGACATCAAGAAGTAAAAAAAGTCTCAAATATACAATATAACCTTACACCTAAAGAAGCTAGAAAAAGAATAGCAAATAAAGCCTAAATCCAGCACAGAAATGGAAATAAAGATTAGAACAGAAATCAATGATACAGAATTAAAATTAAAAATACCACAGAGCAGATTAACAAAATAAGGATTAGTTCTCTCAAAGAATTAATAACATTGCTAAACCCCTAGTCAGATATATATATATATATATATAGATATATATATATCTATATATATATATATATCTATATATATATATATATATCCCTAATAAATAAAATCATGAATGAAAGAAAAGAGAAAGCACTGAGCACTTTAGAAATACAAATAATTATAACAAAATAGTATGGCAATTATATGCCAATGAATTGGGCAATCTGGATGACATGGATGCATTCCTAGAAGCATAAGCTACCAAAACTGAAACAAGAAGAAATACAAAATCTGAACAGACCTATATCTAGCAATGGGTTTGGATTAGTAACCAAAAATCTCCCAACAAACAACAGTCCAGGGCTGCATGGCTTCCCAGGGGAATTCTACCAAACACTTAAAGGAGAATTAATACCTATTCTTTGGAAAATGTTCTATAAATTTTAAATGGAATGGAAACCTCCAAACCCATTCTATGAATCCAGTATTTCCTTGATCCCCAAACAAAGACAAAGGTCCCATGAAAAAAGAGAATACAGACCAATATCCCTTATGAACATGGATGCAAATATTCTAAACAAGATATTGGGTAATAGGATCCAACAGTACACTAAAAAAATAATTCACCACGGGTAAGTGGGCTTCAAGAGTGGGTCAACATCGGGAAATCAATATGATACACCACATTAATAAAATAAAGAACATAAACCATATGATCTTCTCAGTTGGTGCAGAAAAAACATTTGACAAAATACAGCATCCTTTCTTGACAAAACTCTCCATAGTGTAGGGATAGAAGGAACATACCTCAAGATCATAAAATGCACCTATGAAAAGCCCACAGTGACTATCATCTCAATGGGGAAAAACAAAGATTTTCCTCTCAGGTCAGAAACACAACAGGGATGTCCACTCTTACCACTGTTATTCAACACAGAACTGGATATCCTAGTCTCAGCAATTGATAATAAAAAGAAATAAAAGCCATGGAAATCAGCAAGGAAGAAGTCAAACTTTAACTCATTGCAAATGACATGATACTCTATTAGGAAAACCAAAAAGACTCCACCCTAAAATTGCTGGAACTCTTACAGGAATTAATTTATTTCATTATTCTATTCTCTTCTATTCTATTTTACTTTTTCAGTGTTTCAAGATTCATTGTTTATGCACCACACCCAGTGCTCCATGCAGTACATGCCCTCCTTAATACCCACCACCAGGAATTCATTTTCTATTTTATATTTTAATTATGTTCTGTTTGCCACCATTGGTTTCATTAGTTTCAGATGTTGTGCATCATTAGTTTCAGGTGTTGGAGAGGATGTGGGGAAAGGGGAGACCTCTTACATTGTTGGTGGGAATGCAAGTTGGTGCAGTCACTTTGGAGAACAGTGTGGAGATTCCTCAAGAAATTGAAAGTAGAGCTTCCCTGTGACCCTGCCATTGCACTACTGGGTATTTACCCCAAAGATACAGATGTAGTGAAAAGAAGGGCCATCTGTACCCCAATGTTTATAGCAGCAATGACCATGGTCGCCAAACTGTGGAAAGAACCAAGATGCCCTTCAACGGACGAATGGATAAGGAAGCTGTGGTCCATATACACTATGAAGTATTATGCCTCCATCAGAAAGGATGAATACCCAACTTTTGTAGCAACATGGACAGGACTGGAAGAGATGATGCTGAGTGAAATAAGTCAAGCAGAGAGAGTCAATTATCATATGGTTTCACTTATTTGTGGAGCATAACAAATAACATGGAGGACATGGGGAAATGGAGAGGAGAAGGGAGTTGAGGGAAATTGGAAGGGGAGGTGAACCTTGAGAGACTATGGACTCTGAAAAACAATCTGAGGGGTTTGATGGGGTGGGGGGTGGGAGGTTGGGGGATCCACGTGGTGGGTATTAGGGAGGGCACGTATTGCATGGAGCACTGGGTGTGGTGTAAAAACAATGAATACTGTTATGCCAAAAAGAAATTAAAATAATAATAATAATAAAATAAAATTAAGTAATTTATCAGTTGGATATAATACCCAGTGTTTATCACATCACATGTCTAACTTAATACCCATCACCCAGGTGCCCCATCCCCCTCCCCACTCCCCTCCAGCATCCCTCAGTACCTTTTCCATAGTTAAGAATCTCTCATGGTTTTTCTCCCTCTCTGATTTCTTCCTCTTCAGTTTTCAGCAATGTAGCAGGGTATAAAATCAATACACATAAATCAGTTGCATTTCTATAGACTAGTAATGAGACAGAAGGAAGAGAAATTAAGAAACTGATCCCATTTTCAATTACACCAAAATCCATAAGATAACCAGGAACAATCTAACCAAAGAGGTAAATTTTCTGTACTGTGAAAACTAAAATAATGATAATAATAATAATAATAATAACAAAAGCAAAAACAAACAAACAAATACACAAAAATATGAAAGTAATTGCAGAAGACACAAAGAAATGGATTGGCAAATGATGTGTGCTACACATAGAATCTACATATTCAACAAAATCTCTATCAATATATCATCAACATTTTACATAGAGCTGGAACAAGTAACCCTAAAACTTGTATGGAACAAAAAAGAGCCTGGATAGCCAAAGGAATGCTGAAAAAGAAAACTGAAGATGGTGTCATCAGTTTCAGGAATTAAGGTATATTAAAATGCTGTAATGATCAAATAGTATATTACTGGCACAAAAACAGGCATATAGATCAAAGGAACAGAATAAAGAACCTGGAAATGGACCCTCTACTCTAAGGACAACTAATCTTTGATAAAGCAAGAAAGATAGACCAATTGTGGGGGGAAGCTTCCTCAACAACTGATGTTGGGATAATTGGACAGTCACATAGGGAAGAACGAAATCGGACTATTTTCTTACACCAATCACAAAAAACAACCTCAAAATGGATCAAAGACCTCAATGTGAGATAGGATCCATCAAAATCCTTGAGAAAAATGCTGGCAACAACCTCTTTGACCTTGGCCAGAAGAAAGACTTCAAAGACAAGGGGAACAATTGCAAAAATGAACTATTGGGACTTCATGAAGATAAAAGGTTTTGCCCAGCAAAGGAAACAGTAATCAAAGCAAAAAGACAGCCTACGAAACAGGAGAAGATATTTGTAAATGTCTTACCAGATAAAGGGCTTGAATCCAAAATCTATAGAGAACTTACCAAACTAACCACCCCAGAAAACAAAGAATCCAGTCAATAAATGGGAAGAGGATATGAACAGACATTCACCCAAAGAAAACATAGAAATGGCTAACAGGCATATGAAAAAAAAAATCCAACATTACTGAGCATCAGGGAAATACAAATAAAAACCACAGTGCAATATCACCTCACAACAGTCAGAATGGCTGAAACTAACAGGTTAGGAAATAACAGATGTTGGAAAGGATGCAGAAAAAGGGGAACCCTCTTATACTGCTGGAGGGATGGCAACCTGTTACAGCCAATTGTAAAAACAGTAAGGAGGTTCAACAAAATGTTAAAAATGCAGGTACTCTAGGACCCAACAATTGCAATTCTAGGTTTTTACACAAAGGTTACAAACATAGTGATCCGAAAGGGCACCTGAACCACAGTGTTCATAGCAGCGATGTCCACTAATACTAAAATGTGGAAAAAGTGTAGATGTCCATTGACAGATGAATGGATAAAGATGTGATATACTATATATATATATACATATATATATATATATAATGTAAATTTTACCATTTGCAACAATGTGGATAGAACTAAAGGGAACTAAATAAGTAAAATAGAGAAAGTTATCATATGACTTCACTCATATGTGGAATTTAAGAAACACATCAGAGGATCATGGGGGAAGTCAAGGAAAAATTAAACAAGATGAAATCAAATAGGGAGAAAAACCATAGGGGGTTCTTAACTATAGGAAAAAAAAAATTCCTGAAGGTCGCTTCAGGGGAGGGAGTAGGAGGATAGGCAACTGGGTATTGGGCCTTAAGGAGAATGCTTAATGTAATGAGCACTAGGTTTTATATGCAACTGATGAATCACTAAACTCAGCCTCTGAAACTAATAATGCACTATAGGTTTTTTTGAGTTAAAATAACAAAGAGTCAGGAAAATGAATCCTTGAGAGAGAAAGAAGAATTTACTGTCACTAACACTAGGGTTACTCAGTTGCTGAAATTACAGGATATATATTTTTCGGCAACAATCCTAAAATCTATATGATAAGCCGCTACACTCTTGCAACAAATGGAGAAGAAATGTAGTATTGAATAGAACTCAGTGAAATAAGTCAAGCAGAGAGAGTCAATTATCATATGGTTTCACTTATTTGTGGAGCATAACAAATAGCATGGAGGACAAGGGGAGATGGAGAGGAGAAGGGAGTTGAGGGAAATTGGAAGGGGAGGTGAACCATGAGAGACTATGGACTCTGAAAAACAATCTGAGGGTTTTGAAGGGGCGGGGGGTGGGAGGTTGGGGGAACCAGGTGGTGGGTATTAGAGAGGGCACGGATTGCATGGAGCACTGGGTGTGGTGCAAAAACAATGAATACTGTTACACTGAAAAAAAAAAAAAACTCATCAAAACAAAAAAATGCAAATACAGAAATAAAAAATATAATAGGAGAAATTAATAAAGGAAACTCTTTGAACAATCTTAAAAGTAGGTAACACTTATTTATTATTTCTTTGTTTATTGAAAGCACAAATAAGCTACATCCTTCTGTGTATTTCCCAACATCATGGATAGTCTCCTGAGGATGTCACCAGGGGGCGCTATGAACCTGCTCAGTGCAGGCAAACCCTGAAACCAACTGAAATGGTTCCACCTGACTGGTGCCTGTGCACCTGCTAACTGCCTGAGTGAGAGGTGACAGCAGCTGCTTCCTCACAGGGCACAAATTCAGAGCTCTCGACCGCCCAGACATCCTCTTGGGGGCGGAGGGGAAGCTATTAGCTGGACTGAGGACCTAGAATCAAAGGGCATTATGGACTCATTTACATAATGCACTGCCAAACACACCCTTTACCACAAAAGCTCAGGAGGAGATAAAGGACACATCCCAGAGACCAGCAACAGCTGTAAGGTCAGGGGATCTGTGGAAAATCCATACCATGACCTGCACTCTTCTTTTCCACCTCCCGTCCTCACATATTGCCCTTTTTCATGGAGATTTCAGAGGTCAGCCTTTGGAGGGATCCCTCTGCCTTTATTCTCCATTCTTAACATGTATCTATTTTTTTTTAAAGATTTTATTTATTTGACAGAGATCACAAGTAGGCAGAGAGGCAGGCAGAGAGAGAGAGAGGAAGGGAAGCAGGCTCCCCACTGAGTGGAGAGCCCGATGCAGGGCTCGATCCCAGGACCCTAAGATCATGACCTGAGCCGAAGGCAGAGGCTTTAGTCCACTGAGCCACCCAGGCGCCCCACATGTATCTATTTTTATAATAGGGACACGTTCTCAGGCTGTGGTTACTTGGAAACCCTCACTGACTATGTTCCCCAGGAGGGACAGTGACTGTGACGTGTTTCTCCAGCACTGGAGCAGTTAGCAATGCTCACTATCCATACTGCCAGCAGATGCTTGCTCAAGTCCCGAGGACATTGGTTTAGGATATAAGCAATAAACAGTACTGGACCCCCACCAAGTTTTCAGGTTCCCTCTTTTGGAGCTAAGCTCCCCTGACTATTCTATGTGCTTTAGCCTGAGGACAAGGCTGAACACCACTGGTGGCTACTCTCAGAGTGGTGCTTGTTGCAGTGACAGACCCAGTGAGGAAGGAAGATAAAACTTCTTTCACCAAGTGTGGGTACAACTGTGATGGTGTGATATTGGCATCCCATGACCAGACACTTGACTTATCAGGATAAACTAACCGTCAATGCAGGGATGAGGTTGGGATAGGTCTGAACTGATTAATATTCATGTTTGAGTCTTAAAGTGGAGAAAAAATATGAACGTCTTGGCAGGAACTGGTACACAAAAGCAGAATTCATTTATTTTGTATTAGAGAAGCAACACTATCTGTTAAATCAGAACTAAGAATTTAAGCCAAATACATTTCCATCAGAAAAATCTGCAATATTTTTTGCCAGCTCAGAACAAATGACGGAAACCATCCTTTTGTGTGTTGATCAAGGTTTTTTTAAATTAGTTTCCATTTCAATGCAAAGCAAGTAAATCACATAATTTGTAAGACAATGAACGAATATAAACTTTTTTGGAAATGATTATTCTCTAAAATTCTACATGAAAATTGTCAACCCAAAGTAGGTATGCTGAGTTCTAAAACATTTAACCCAATAATATGACTTTATTTGAAAAAAGGATTGCTGTAGATATAATTAGTTAAGATGCTCGCCTCACAATCCTATGCAACTGGTGTCCTTATAACTATTCATCCATATGGAGATGAGAAGTCTACATGGATAGAAGGAGTCAGAGATTGAAGTTTGACCTGAAAGGCAGGGAAAGCTAAAAATTGTCCTCAAACCACTGAAAGCATGAAGGGACAAGGAAGGATTCCCCTATTAGTTTCAGGGGGACAAGTCCCTAACTTTTGGAATTTGGACTTCTAGCCTCTAGAAGAGGAAGATGATACATTTCTTCTGTTAAGATACCTAGTCTGTGTGTTTTGTTATGGTAGTACTAGGACAGCAATACACCCAATGTCAATGTACGCAAATATGGAAGTGTCCATAATAAGTGAAGAAATGCAGATTGAAAGTGAAATTATTTCTCATTTATAAAATTGGCAAATATTGTTTCAGACTGATGTATTATCTGTTATCATATATGGGCTAATAGAAAATCTTACACATTGATGGTGAAATGACAAATTGGTGAATCAATTCAGGAACTTAATTTTCAAAAATTTTAATCAAAATATTATTTAAATACATGGTTTGAATCATTATATTTAGAAAACAATTATTAAAGAAAATTACAGAACTATGACGCTTAAGAATGAATACACAAGTACGTCCTGTCAGAGTCATTGATAATGACAATTAACTGAAACTGACATGAATGGTTGTCATTGGAAAAGAGGCCAAATTACAATAAATCATCTTATGGAAGAAAGATGAACTATGAATCCAAATCATAGAAACCTACATGTACCTTTGAACAAAGATCACCAATTATATTTTATGTGGATATCCTGGTCATGGTCAAATGGAACACAAAATCAAGACCTCATAATGTAGTAATGTAGTAATAATATATATTATTTAATATATATATATACACACTAAATATATATATGTTTAGTGTATATATATATGTGTATATACATATATATATATGTGTATATACACACAGAGAGAGAGAGAGAGAGAGAGATTCTACAGCACATCCTTTAAAGTATGAACAGTTATCCATTCAGGAAGTAAGTGGCAGTGGGACAGGAGAGTGTGTTTTCAGTGGATGACATCATATTAATTTTATAGAACACTTAGACAAATGGTACTAAATACCAATCCTTGTACTGAGATGATTTACAAAATTAGATTTCCAAAATCTTAAATACATCACAGAGTTAATACAAAATAATTATGATAAGAATAAAAAATTATTAAAGGGTAAATGAGTATCCACAGAAGTTATCAAGGACAAAATAATGTTGTCTCACACAGCAAAACATTCTTTTGGCAAAGACAGATACAAATACAAGTCACATACTGCGGGGCCTGGTGAACATAAGAGGAGACCCTGACAACAAGAACAATAACCAAGTAAGTCCACCTGTAAGGGTAACCCAGATAGAATTATCTGGGATGGCATGAATAAACTTCTCTGGAAAAATTCAAGCCTTGAGCTTAAATCAAGTAAATTAGGTTCTAGTAATGAAACCAGGGACAAGGAAGAAGCAAAGTCAGGTAATCAGATAATTCTGAAATACCATTCAACATAAATATTTTACT
Source organism: Lontra canadensis (assembly GCF_010015895.1). Lineage (NCBI taxonomy): Eukaryota > Metazoa > Chordata > Mammalia > Carnivora > Mustelidae > Lontra > Lontra canadensis. The sequence goes on from NW_022631081.1 coordinate 6,552,315, forward strand.
TAGCTGTCTATCTGAGGGTGTTGATGACCTGGAAAAATGAATAGCTGAACTCAAGAGAACTGACCTGCTCATTCTACTGTCCTGGGGGTTGACGTCAGAAAGGTTCACCTGAAAGGTCAAAAAGTCCTTCCAGGACTGCTTCGTTGGAGTGTGACATGGGCTGGGGGCGGGAAGCTTGGTGTCTTAGGCCAGCAAAGGGCACTGGTGGGCTGCTTCTGAGAGCTCAGGGATTTGGTCACGTAGACCAGGAAAATCTATCACTGGACCCCTGAACACTTGGGCAAGTGGAGTCCTCACTGTGTGTGACTTTCCTGCACATGGGCTCCCAGGAAACACAACAGCCCTTAGCTCTGAATCACACATGCTTCATATTCCATCCTCCACTGTTTCACGGAGTAAACTGTCCTGACCTGATTTTCATGGAAAGATAGATGAATAGGATGATTCTACAACAAAAATAAATTGAGTTCCTGAACTTGATCTGCAATGGTCCCTGCAAAAATGGTAGGACTCAGCAGGGGAGGGACAGTCTCCATGCCAACAATCAAGTCTTGACAAGTAGAGTTTAAAGGCTTCTCCACCATGACTTGGTTTATTCTCTTCACTTGCTTACTGATTAAATAGAGAGTTTCCTTTAGGGGAAAGTGAAAGTGTGGGGAAGTGAGGAAGGGCATTGGCTCTGTCTTTTGCTCCTATGATCTGGGCACAGGTGACTGTCATCCCATTATTTGTGTCTCCTTCTGACCCTCGTTCCATGGTTTTGAGACAGATGGACCTGGTTCTGCCATCCACAGGGTCTAAATCTCTGTTTAAAATATGATTTAAGGGGTGCCTGTGTTGCTCAGTTGGTTAAGCATCTGTCTTCTCTCCAGGTCATGATCCTGGAGTCCTGCATCAGGTTTCCTCCTCAGCGAGGAGTTCGCTTCTCCCTCGGACCCTCCTTCCTCATGCTCTCTCTCTCATTCTCTCTTTCTCAAATAAATAAATAAAATCTTTAAAATATAAAAAATTAAAGATGGTTTAAAATATATATTAAAAGAGAGAACATGTATCCTAAACTCATATTCTCACTGTAGAAAATCAGCAGAGAGTGTACCAACCAATAGGAAGAGTATTGGATATGAAAATTAGGGGATAATCTCTTTCATGAACATAGCTGATAGTAGCATAAATGACTCAATACATGAGCCACTAGATTCATGTTATCTCAGAAAAAAAAATTACTTTGCTCACTAGGGAGGACCGTGACTGAGACTAGTTGTGTGCAGTCTCTAGTGATCAGGAACATGGATTATGGGGGACCGGATGTGAAGAGATACAGAGCCATATGTCAGAAGCCCCAAACAAGATAGAGCTCCTTCTGACCAAATACTGCTTCCCTGATACTCTGTGGAAAGAACAGTGAAGTCACCAGACACACCACAAGTGACAGTGATCTCTAGAGCTCATGATCAGACTGTATCAGCATGTCTTCTCAGATACAAACCCTGCCCAGAGAAAGCTCCTATTTGATTCATTCAGGACCACTCAGGACCCACATGGGGTGTTTCTCTATCATCCTTCTGTGTGTGAGGGCTCCTGGCATCCTGGGTTCTTCTCTCATTTCCAACCCATCAATCCAGCCATTCTTCTCTGGATGCAGATCTCCATCCAGATCTCCCTTGTGGGAAAGTGAATGAGACACTGGTGTCTGGGGAAAGCCGGGGATAATGTGTCCAGGTGGCCACCTTCAGGGTGCTGGCTGCTAACTATGACTTCTAAATGTGGTCTTGATGAAATCTGCAGTATGTGAATGAGCCCTTTATCTGCAATCATTTCATTTGTCATTTGGTATATATATTTATCATTTATGCCAATACTTTATAGTGACTTATGAAAGGATATGGTTCGTATTTTCAGTTTTCCAATTCATTTTTTTCTTGCGTATCAATACTGGCCCTCCCTTCAAAATTTGAATAGCTATGAGGGTACAGTTGGTCTCTAAAGTATCCAGTGCATTTAGAAAATTTTTAAGTATGAGTATTTTTCTGTTATATAAGCTGCAGTTCTCAAACACATTCAAAGAACCAGGGAAGGTATCCTGCAAGGTTTATCAAACCAACAATTTACTAGTGATTCCAAAATGACTGCCAATGATTTGTAACTCATCCGGGGATAAGTACCAGCCTGGAGCCTCATCCATCCCCATCACCCTCCTATTAGGCCTCCTAACTACTAGGCCCTTCTCCAGTCTGCTAGGTACTTCTGCTCCTCAGTTTGAAGGGAAAGGGAATGGAAAATGCACCTTGATAGTCACATCCACTTGTTCACACAGCATCCTCTATTTTCATTCTTTTTTTAAACATTTCATTTAGTTATTTTTTTAGGTAAATTTTATGCTCAATATGGGACTTGAACTCACGACCCTGCAATCAAACATCACATGTTATGTGGACTGAGCCAGTCAGGCACAAAGTGTCCTTCTCATTTCTGATCATAAGACACACATGTTTCTACTTGTTATATCCTATCAGCCTGGGTCACCATGGCCTGAATTCCTGACCTCATTATCCCCTATCACTGCACAGGTGCAGACAGGACTTGGGGAGGAGGACAATCCTCCAGCCTTTATCAGCCACACTATCTTAGAGGCATGAGGAAATGTACCTTGGTCTCTGTTCCACACAATCCATGAGTGCCTGTGTTTGCAGGTTCCCTCTTGCAGCCTGTGCTGACTCAGTTGTGTTCCCTCCCTGCATCCCTGGTATCATCAGCTAGACTCACCTGAACCCTGAGGAATGACTTCAGTGTTGACAACTATGCTATAACCTAGTTCCAGCAGAAGAAAGGGAGCCCTCCCTGGTATCTCCCTTACTGCTAAACAGACTCATATAAGTACCAAAGCTACTGGGTCCCCGGTCGCTTCTCTGAATCTAAAGATGCCTCGGCCAATGCAGGGCTTCTCTTCACCTCTGGGATGCAGCCTGAGGATGATGCTGATGATTACTGTGCTACAGCTCATGGCACTGTTAGAAGCTACCATTACTCACAGTGTCTTGGATAATAGGGAAGTGAGACATAAATCCCTATGCACATGGATAATGGTGTGAACTTTTTTTTTTTCCCAGTAAGAAACTTATCTGGAGTAACATGCAAGGGGGGGGGCACTTATCTGCAGAAAGATCTGCCATTAAATAAGGGAAACAAACATTTATTTTGAAAGAAAAGTAAGAGAAAATTGGGCATCCAAGAATTATACTAATGGATCAGGTGAGAGTCCAGATCTACATCCCCACAAGGTCTGGAGAATGAATACGTACTGCCCAGTGAACATTATCCACAATCAGTTTCACCATCTTACTCCAGAAAATGTGACCTTGAGTCAAACTGATGTTTCCACAGCAATGTATTGACAATAACCCTGGTCACAGACATAGTCTGCTATCTCTGAAAGAGTTATTCATTAGTTTGGACCAGATCTTACTGACTCTCCATGACAACACTCCCCACACTCTCCTTCCTCTTCTCCTTTCTGATCCCCTTCACCTCAAGCCTTCAGGTTCTGTTTCTGACTCTTGAGGTCTGAATTGATTTATCCTCACGGGATTTCAGAGAACACTGAAAATGATCTTGCTCTATTTTCCTTTGTCCAGTTTCCATCTCTAGGGAAGAGAATGAACAGAAAATAGAGCTGCCTTCAACCCATCATATACTCCTTCCTGCTGTCAACCCCAGGCTCTGCATTTCTGCTTCCGACATGCCAAGTCAGTCCTTTTAATATGAAAGTAAAATTAATACATTCTTCCAAAAAGTGCTGTGTTTATCCTAATTTTCAATATTTGTACACAGAGTATATTGATTTTTCTCCTCCTTCACAAATAACTAATCCCTACCTATGGGGAGAATTGAAAGAATCCATGGATGTAGGATCACCTGCAGATTTCAAAATATAAAATAATTTTACTCATGTCCCTGTTTCCTCAGTGCTGAGGGAACTTCTGGGAAAGGATAATTCAGGAAACCAGAAAGGAATCAACCAAGAAGAAAGAAATCAGCTTCCTGCACAGAAATGGCTATGTGTCTGTGTCTAACCATCACTGCTCTAGACCTGATCTTCATCTCTTCTGTCTACAAGAGTCTCTACCTCAGTCCTGACTCTAGAGCAGCCAAGTGAGCTCCACTATGTGGAATGAGAGTAGAGCAAAAGTGTCTCCTGAGGTGACGGGAGGCCCTATAAGGAAGCACATGGCATGTCACTTAGGAAGGTGACAGTGGACAGTGCAGTGGGGAGGCAGGAGTTCTCTCTGATGGCCTGTTTTGTCACCATGTCACACAATGCTGGGTCTGGGCCTGGATCTCAGGGGGATCCAGTCATCTGATTCTGAGGTTCAAGGATTGATCAGAGCAGGGATCTGCCAACTGGCACAACCTGTGCCCTCTGCTCAGGGCTCACAGCTGTGGCCACCCTCCAGTCCCCACACAGCTTCTCCCCTGCCCTTGCCCCTGATATTGTCAGACAGAGGAACCTAACCCAAAGTCAGCGAGGGGTGAGGAAGCTGGGGTCTCCTTTGAATAGTTGGGCCCTCTCCCTCTCAGACGCTGAAGAAGGGAAGGGAGAGATTAGGGGAATTTCAGCTCCATTTTGGGACCTCAGAAGGCAGGATCAGTGATGGCTTCCACTATGGCCTCATCCTCATCCTCATCCACTATGGTTCTCCTCCTCAAGCTCATTGCTTACTGCACATGTTATAATATATGGGAACAAGAGAAAGGTCCCTGGGAAAATATGGGAGTTCTTATTCTTCTTCTTGTCTCCTGAAGTGAGCAATACCGTCTCTGAGTCTCTCTCACTTTCAAGGGTCCTGGGCTGTCCTCAGTTACTGGGGACCTGGTCCAGAATGTCACCATCTCCTGCACTGGAAGCACGTACATCCATAGTTTTGTTGCAAATTCATACTGAGAACTCCCAGGAAAGGCTCTTAAACAACTCAAACATGCTGGTAACAATTAACCCTCAGTTATCCCTGACCGATTTTCTGGCTCCAATGCTGGTGACTCAGGCTCTCTGATCCTCACTGGGCTCTAGGCTTAAAATTAAGCTGATTATTACTGCCAGTCATATGATCCTAGCCTCGGAGTTCACACAATATTTCAGGTGTGTAGGGAAGTGAGACAAAAACCTGCTGCCCCTGCAGCAATGGGGCTTCCTATGCAACTCCAGCTTTTTGGATAAGTAGGCTGCTGCTATCTTGATATAAACTTGAGTACCAGATCCATCTTAAGGAATTTGTCCACAAAGTCTTTCCATAGTCTCTTAAAATTTCCCTTGAAGCCTGTCCTTGGGAACAATATATTGTGTGATTTACTCAAACTGAGCACAAATTCCTGGGTTCCAGGGGCAGACTGTCCTGAAGAGACAGTCCATGACAGCTCAGGATAGAAACAGTGTCACAGCATCCACCTCTATCTGAATCAGGACACATCAGGAGTGTCCAAAATGTGTCCTGGTAACAAAAGCTCCCATGAATGGGGGACCAAATCCTCATCTAATGGGTTAGACCTTCTGGAAGTGTTGGTCCATTGTCTGACACCATGTCTAGCAACTCTGACTAGAAGATCATCACAGGGCTGAGTTCTAAGGATGATGCCATTTCTCACTGTCCCCTCACCCTTGTGACAGCATGTCAGGGTTAATCAAAGTCCCAGGCCCATGAAAATGGAATCCAGAACCCCTTTCTCATCTTCTTGGAGGGGGAGGCTCATGCACCTACTCAGGCCAGGCTATGTCTTCCGCTTCTGCTAATTCTGCTTTTGAAAACAAGGGTCCAAGTTCCATTCAGTGGGACAACCTAGGAATCATGGGTTCTCCCTCCCAATGTCCACAAAGACACTCACTGCAGCCCCTTCCTAGACAAGGAATCTCACAGGACAAAGAAAGTTCATCTCCCCCATCAGACTGGGGGCACAGAGTCTCCTTTTACAGAAGTTAGACTGGGTGTAGGAGGTCCAGTGTAGTGACATCACTCATCTTCTGAGGAATCCAGGATCTCCATTCTTCACCAATTACTTATTTCTAGAAGTTTTCATACATATTTAGTCCTCTTAATAGTCTTCAATAGAAATGCCTGTTCTTTTTGCTCACTGGGGTTAATTTTTATGTCACTATTGCACCAGCCTTGGGTTCTCTATGGCTGAATCATATTGTAGGCCTTTTGAAATAACTCTGTGTCTATTCCCATCATTACTGAGATCCAACTAGTAATTTTTCTTGTTCACTTCCATTGTGTAATACTTGCAGAAATACATTGAATAATAACAGTTTGGTCATATTTCCCATTCCTGAACTTGTAGAAATGTACTCCCTCCAGCCACCCATTAGCTAACTGCCTGGTTGTAGGAGTGATTTCTATCTGTGTGGGAAAGCATGTTTTATTTCAATATGAGTGTCTCTGTCTGTTTCTCTTTTATGTGGTTTTTATTAGGGATTTGATTTCAACTTAGTCAAAGGAATGTTCAAGGTCTAGTGAGATATTGGCATTTACATTTTTAAATTTATTAATATGATATCATATCTTAGAGCATTTATCAATATGTACTCTATATCTGCAATAACACACGATGGTCACTGTGCATGTATATATTAATCTGATAATAGAATCTCACTATTGACATGTTATTAGAACATATGTATCAATATTTCAAAATATTATGCAATTTTATTTTTCTGTATTTTATGTATCAAGTGTATGTAAGGCTGTTCTATTTCTTTCTATAAGGATTTAAATTATCATCTATTTCAAATATCACCAATATTTAGTGCTCCTTGCCTTATTAATTTTAGCCATTCTGACTGATGTGTGGTGGTATCTATTTGGGATCTTGATTTGTATTCCCCTAATGTCAAGTTATGTGGAGCATTTTTTCATATGTCTATTGGCCATTGGTAATTCTTCTTCAGAGAAATGTCTTCTCAGGTCTCCTACCCATTTCTTGACTGGATTATTTGTTTTTTGGGTGTTGGGTTTGATAAATTCTTTATAGATCTTGGATACCAGCCCCTTATCTGTGTGTCCTTTGCAAATATCTCTCCAGTTCTGCAGTTTAACTTTTACTTTTGTTGACTGTTTCTGTTGACATCAGGGCAGCCTTTTAACTTTATGAAGTCCCAATAGTTCTTTTATATTTCCCTTGCATTTTGAGAAGTTTCTAGCAAAAACTTCTGTGGCTGAGATGGAAGGGGTTGCTGCCTGTGTTCTCCTTTAGGATTTTGATATAATCCTATCTTACGGTCTGGTCTTTCATCCATTTTGAATTTATGTGTGTGTATGGTGTAAGATAATGGTCCAATTTTATTCTTCTGTACATAGCTCTCCAATATTCCAAGCACCATTTATTGAAGAGACTGTTTTTTTTGCATTGGATATTATTTCCTGATTTTCCAAAGATTAGATGACCATAGAGCTGAGGGTCCATTTCTGGGGTTTCTGCTTAGTTACATTGATTATGTGTTTGTTTTTGTGCCATCACCATACTGTCATGATGATTATAGCTCTGTAATAGAGATGCAAGCTTGATATTGTGATGCCAACGGTTTTGGTTTTCATTTTCAACATTTCTCTGGCAATCTGAGGTCTTCTCTGGTCTCATACATATTTTAAGATTATTTCCTTCAGCTCTGTGAAAAATGTGGATGGTATTTAAGAAAGGATCGCATTGAATGTGTAGATGGCTCTGGGTAGCATAGGCATTTTAACAATTTTTATTCTTCTATTGCATGAGCAGTGAATGCTTTTCCATTTCTTAGTGTCTTCCTCAATTTCTTTCATGAGTGTTCTATAGTTTTCTGATATAGATCATTTGCCTCTTTTGTTAGTTTTATTCATAGTTATCATATGGTTTGGGGTGTAATTTTAAATGAGATCAACTCCTTAATTTCTCTTTATTATGTTTCATTATTGGTCTATAGGAATGCAACTGATTTTTGTGCATTGACTTTATATACTACAATGTTGCTGAATTGCTGTATGAGCTCTATCAATTATTGGGTGGAGTATTTTGGGTTTTTGACACTAAATATCACGTTTTATGTGAGGAGTGAGATTTTGACTACTTTTTTGCCAATATCAATGCAGTTTATGTTCTTTTTGTTCTCTGATTGGTGAGGCTAGGACTTGTAGTACTATTTTGAGCAATGATTGTGATAGTGGACATTCCCACTATGTGCCTTACCTTAGGGGATAAGTTTCTCCCCCAATGAGACTGATATTCTCTGTGGGATTTTCATAGATGGCTTTTTGTTATATTGAGTTATTCTTCTCTCTACCCCTACACTTTGGAGAGTTTTAGTCAAGGAAGGATATTGTATTTTGTCAAATGTTTTTCTGCATCAATTGTGAAGATCATATGGTTCTTGTCCTTTCTTCTATTAATGTGATGTGTCACATACATTGATTTACAGATATTTAACAACCCCCATAGCCCTGAAATAAATCCCATTTTGTCATGATGAATATTACTTTAATGTACTGTTGGATCCTATTAACTAGCATCTTGGTGAGAATTTTGGCATCAGTGCACATTAGGGATATTAATCTATAATTCTCTTCATTAGAGTCTTTGTCTGGTTTTAGGATCCATGTAGTTGGCTTCATAAAATGAGTTTGGAATTTTTTGTTCTATTTCTTTTTTTTTTAAATCTTCAGAAGAATAGGTATTAGTTCCTCTTCCTAGTTTTTGACATATAGTGGCTCATAATATGGTAGTACAATTATTTGCTCATAATATAGTTATACAATTATTTTACGTTGGTTGTGATCTCTCCTCTTTCATTATTGATTTTGTTTTTCTGGTCCTTTTTTGTTTCTCTTTGATATGTCTGGTTAGGGGTTTATTCATCTTATTAATTCTTTCAAAGAATCAGCTTCTAGTTTCATTGATCTGTTCTAATATTCTTCTGCTCTAATCTTAATTGTTTCTTTTCTTCTGTGGGATTTAGGATTTATTTGCTCTTCTTTCTCTAGCTCCTTTCGGTGTAAGTTTAGCTTCTGTATTTGAGAATTGTTTCTTGAGAAAGGCTTATATTGTTATATATTTCCCTCGTAGATCCACCTTTTCTGCATCCCAAATATGTTGAACAGCTATATTTTCATTTTCATGTGTTTCCTTTATTTTTAACACCTTCTTTAATTTCCTGGTTGACCCATGTGTTCTTTGTTAGGATGCTCTTTAGCTTCCATGTATTTGAGTTCTTTCCAAATTTCCTTTATGATTGGGTTCAGGTTTCAAAGCATTATGATCTGAAAATATGCAGGGGATGATCCCAATCTTTTGGTATTGGTGGAGATCTGATTTGTGACCCAGGATGTGATATATTCTGGAGAATGTTCCATCCGCATATGAGAAGAAAGTGTACTCTCTTGCTTTAGGATGCAATATTCTGAATACACCTGTGAAGTCCATTTGGTCCAGTGTGTCATTCAAATCCCCCATTTCCTTATTGATCTTTTTTTTAATTTTTATCTTTTAAAAACATATATTTTTATCCCCAGGGGTACGGGTCTGTGAATCGCCAGGTTTACACACTTCACAGCACTCACCTTAGCACATACCCTCCCCAATGTGCATAACCACAACCCCCTCTCCCAATCCCCCTCCCCCCAGCAACCCTCAGTTTGTTTTGTGAGATTACGAGTCACTTATGGTTTGTCTCCCTCCCAATCCCATCTTGTTTCATTTAATCTTCTCCTACCCCCTTAACCCCCCATGTTGCATCTCCACTTCCTCATATCAGGGAGATCATATGATAGTTGTCTTTCTCCAATTGACTTATTTCGCTAAGCATGATATCCCCTAGTTCAATCCACATAGTTGCAAATGGCAAGATTTCATTTCTTTTGATGGCTGCATAGTATTGCATTGTGTATATATACCACTTCTTCTTTATCCATTCATCTGTTGATGGACATCTAGGTTCTTTCCATAGTTTGGCTATGGTAGACATTGCCAAACATTCGGGTGCATGTGTCCCTTTGTATCACTATGTTTGTATCTTTAGGGTAAATACCCAGTAGTGCAGTTGCTGGGTCATAGGGTAGCTCTATTTTCTACATTTTGAGGAACCTCCATGTTGTTTTCCAGAGTGGTTGCACCAGCTTGCATTCCCACCAACAGTGTAGGAGGGTTCCCCTTTCTCCGCATCCTCGCCAGCATCTGTCATTTCCTGACTTGTTAATTTTAGCCATTCTGACTGGTGTTAGGTGATATCTCATTGTGGTTTTGATTTGTATTTCCCTGATGCCAAGTGATATGGAGCACTTTTTCATATGTCTGTTGGCCATTTGGATGTCTTCTTTGCAGAAATGTCTGTTCATCTCTTCTGCCCATTTCTTGATTGGATTATTTGTTCTTTGGGTGTTGAGTTTGCTAAGTTCTTTATAGATTTTGGACTCTAGCCCTTTATCTGATATGTCGTTTGCAAATATCTTCTCCCATTCTGTCAGTTGTCTTTTGGTTTTGTGAACTGTTTCCCTTGCTGTGAAAAAGCTTTTGATCTTGAGAAAATCCCAATAGTTCATTTTTGCCCTTACTTCCCTTGCCTTTGGTGATGTTCCTAGGAAGATGTTGCTGCGGCTGAGGTCGAAGAGGTTGCTGCCTGTGTTCTCCTCAAGGATGTTGATGGATTCCTTTCTCACATTGAGGTCCTTCATCCATTTTGAGTCTATTTTCATGTGTGGTGTAAGGAAATGATCCAATTTCATTTTTCTGCATGTGGCTGTCCAATTTTCCCAACACCATTTATTGAAGAGGCTGTCTTTTTTCCATTGGACATTCTTTCCTGCTTTGTCAAAGATTAGTTGACCATAGAGTTGAGGGTCTATTTCTGGGTTATCTATTCTGTTCCATTGATCTATGTGTCTGTTTTTGTGCCAGTACCATGTTGTCTTGCTGATGACAGCTTTGTAATAGAGCTTGAAGTCCGGAATTGTGATGCCACCAACTTTGGCTTTCTTTTTCAGTATTCCTTTGGCTATTCGAAGTCTTCTCTGGTTCCATATAAATTTTAGGATTATTTGTTCCATTTCTTCAAAAAAAATGGATGGTATTTTGATAGGAATTGCATTAAATGTGTAGATTGCTTTAGGTAGCATAGACATTTTCACAATATTTATTCTTCCAATCCAGGAGCTTGGAACATTTTTCCATTTCTTTGTGTCTTCCTCAATTTCTTTCATGAGTATAGATTTCTGAGTATAGATTCTTAGTCTCTTTGATTAGGTTAATTCCTAGCTATCTTATAGTTTTGGGTGCAATTGTAAATGGGATTGACTCCTTAATTTCTCTTTCTTCTGTCTTGTCATTGGTGTAGAGAAATGCAACTGATTTCTGTGCATTGACTTTATATTCTGACACATTACTGAATTCCTGTACAAGTTCTAGCAGTTTTTTATTTCAACTTGGTTAGATTTTAGTTCTTTTATTTCTCCAGAAAGGGCTTTTATATCTCCCAAGAGGGTTTCTCTAATATCTATATCTAATATCTAATATCTTCCATGCCTTTTTTGAGCCCAGCTAGAACCTTGAGAATCATCATTCTGAACTCAAGATCTGACATATTACCCATGTCTGTATTGATTAGGTCCCTAGCCTTTGGTGCTGCCTCTTGTTCTTTTTTTTTGTGGTGAATTTTTTTGCCTTGTCATTTTGTCCAGATAAGAGTATATGAAGGAGCAAGTAAAATACTAAAAGCGTGGCAAGACCCGAGGAAAATATGCTTTGACCAAATCAGAAGAGATCCTTTCAGAAAGTGGTTGATTTTTTGTTTCTAGAATTGCTGTTCTTCTTCTCTTCGATCTCATGTTGGATTTGTGGGTGTTTGCTATCCTTAGTTAAGCTATCCTGCTGATCTCCTGCTACCTGAAGTAGTCTCAGCCTGCTGCTTCTCTGCCATCTTGACTCCTTCCTCCTTATTGATCTGTTGCTTAGATGATATATCCATTGTAGGGAAGGGGGTGTTAAAGTTGCCTATTATTGTATTATTGTCAATGCATTTCTATAATTTTGTTTTTAATTGGCTTATATAATTGGCTGATTTCATGTTAGGACATAAATACTCGCAATTGTTTGATCATCTTGATGTATAGACCGTCTAATTATGATATAGTGTCTTTCCTCATCTCTTATTACAGACTTTGGTTTATTTATTTCTTTAAGATTTTATTTATGCATTTGAGAGATAGAGATAGAGAGAGAGATGCAGAGAGAACACAAGCAGGGGGAGAGGTGGAGAGAGATAGAGAAGGAGGCACCCCATTGAGCAGGGAGTCTGACATGGGGTCAATCCCACGACCTTGAGACCATGACTTGAGCCATAAGCAGACACTTAACCATTTGAGCCACCCAGGCATTCCACAACCTTTGGTTTAAAATCTAATGTGTTTTATATAAGGACTGCCATCCCAGCTTTATTTTGATGTCCAATAGCATGACAGAAATTGAGGAAGAATACTCAATGAAAGAAATTGAGGAAGACACAAAGAAATGGAAAAACACTCCATGTTCATGGATTGGAAGATCAAACATTGTGAAAATATCTATGCTACCTAGAGCATTGAATGCAATCCTTATCAAAATACCATCACCCCTTTTTTCAAAGAAATGGACCAAATAATCCTAAAATTTGTATGAACCATAAAAGACCCCAAATAGCCAGAGGGATTTTGAAAATAAACCAAAGTTGGTGACATCACAAATAGAGACTTCAACCTCTATAAAGCTGTAATCATCAAGACACTATGGTACTGGCAGAAAAACAGCCCTATAGAGCAATCAAACAGAAGACGGAACTCAGAAATGGACCCTCAGCTCTACAGTCAACTCATCTTCAATAAAGCAGGAAAGAATGTCCGATGGAAAAGAGACAGTCTTTTCAACAAATGGTGTTGGAAAAACTGGACAGCCACATCCAGAAGAATGAAACTGGACCATTTCCTCACACCACACACAAAAACAACCTCAAATTGGGTGAGAGACCTCAATGTGAGACAGGGATCCATCAAAATCCTTGAGGAGAACACATACAGCAATCTCTTTGACCTCAGCCACAGCAAATTCTTCCTAGAAACATCACCAAAGGCAAGGGAAGCAAGAACAAAAATGAGCTATTGGTACTTCATCAAGATAAAAATGTTGCGGGGGCACCTGGGTGGCTCAGTGGCTTGTGTCTTTGCCTTCAGCTCGGGTCGTGATCTTGGGGTCCTGAGATCAAGTCCTGCATTGGACTCTCTGCTCAGCGGGGAACCTGCTTCTCTCTCTCTCTCTGCCTACTTGTGATCTCTCTCTGTCAGATAAATAAATAAATCAATCTATAAAAAGAGATAAAAAAGGTTTGCACAGCAAGGGAAAGGGTCAAGAAAATCAAAAGCCAACATACAGAATGGGAGAAGATATTTCCAAATGACATATCAGATAAAGGACTAGTATCCAACATCCATAAAAAACTTATCAAACTCAATACCCAAAGAACAAATAATCCAACCAAGAAATGGGCAGAAGACATGAACAGATATTTCTGCAAAGAAGACATCCAAATGGGGCAACAGATCCATGAAGAAGTGCTGCACATCACTCAGCATGAGGGAAATACAAATCAAAACCACAATGAGATAACACCTCAACCAGAATGGCTAAAATTTAAAAAGTTAGGAAATGACGGATGATGGTGAGGATGTGGAGAAAGAGGAGCCCTCCTACAATGTTGGTGGAAATGCAAGCTGGTGCAGTCACTCTGGAAACCAGTACAGAGGTTCCTCAAAAAGTTGAACATAGAGCTACTCTATGACCTAAAAATTGCACTACTGGATATTTACTCTAAAGATACAAATGTAGTGATCAAAATGAGCAGGTGCACCTCAGTGTTTATAGCAGCAATATTCACAATAAACAAAGTATGGAAGGAGCCCAAATGTCTATCAGTAGATGAATGGATAAAGAAGATGTGGTGTATATATATACAATGGAATATTATACAGCCATCGGGGGGAAAAAAAGAAAAGAAAGAAATCTTGCCATTTGCAACAACATGGCTGGAACTAGAGGCTATTATGCTAAGCAAAATAAATAAATTAGAGAAAGGCAATTATCATATGATCTCACAGATATGAGGAATTTGAAAAACAAGACAGAAGATCATAGGGGAAGCGTGGGAAAAATGAAACAACATGGAACCAGAGAGGTACACAAACCATAAGAAACTGTTAATATCTGGAAACAAACTGAGGGCTGCTGGATTGGAGAGGGGTGGGGAGGAGGTGGTGGCTGGGTGATGGGCATTGGGGAGGGTATATGCTATGGTGAGCACTGTGAATTGTGTAAGACTGATGAATCACAGACCTGTACCACCAAACGAATAATGCATTACATGTTAATTAAAAAAAAATAGAGTCCAAAATAAAAAAGAAATCATGAAAGGAAAAAAAAAAGTAAGAAAAACAAAAGGAGCATCTTGTGGAGAGCATATGGATGGATTTTACTTTTTTTTTTTTTTTAAGATTTTACTTATTTATTTGACAGAGAGAGCAAGAGCACAAACAAGCAGAGCAGCTGGGGGAGAGGGAGAAGCAGGCTCCCCACTGAGCAGAGAGACTGATGTGGGGCTTGATCCCTGGACCCTGAGATCATGAACTGAGCTGAAGGCAAATGCTTAACCAACTGAGCCACCCAGGCACCCCTTGGCTTTTCTTTTTATGTCCAATCTGATACCCAGTGTATTTGTTTAGAACATTTGGCCAATTTACATTCAGAGTGACTATTAAAATATATTAATTTAGTGCCATTGTATTATCTGCATTATCCCTGTTTCTGTAAACTGTCTCTGATTCTTCCTGGTCTATGTTACTTTTGGACAATCTATTCGTTTACAGGATCCTCTTTACTATTTCATGCAAGGTTCTTTTAGTGATCACATATTCCTTCAGTTTCTGTTTATCCTGGAAGTTCTTTATTTCTCCTTCTATTCTGAATGGCAAAATTCCTGGAAAAGTATTCTTGGCTTTATGATTTCTCATATAGTACCTTGATTATATCATGCTAGTCCTTTCTGGACTGCCAGGTCTCTGTGGATAGGTCTTCTGCAGGCCTAATATTTCTACTCTTGTAGGTTAAGAAACTCTTTCTTGAGCTTCTCTTGGGATTTTCTCTATGTCTCTGAAATTTACAAGCTTGACCATTATATGTCGGGGTGTTGATGTATTTTTATTGACTTTGAGAGGTGTCTCCTCTACCTCCTGGAATTGAATGCCTGTTTTCTTCCCCATATTAGGGAAGTTCTCAGACATGATTTACTCAAATACACCTTTTGTCCCTCTCTCTATCTCTTTCTTCTTTCTCAGGGAATCCAATAATTCCAATATAAATTAACTTTATGTCATCCCTGATATCTTGACGCCTCCACTCATGGTCCATTAGTTGTTTTCTCTCCTTTCCTCATCTTTATTTCTTTCCATCAGTTTGCCCTCTATGTAACTTACATTCTCTTCTGCATCATTTACCCTAGCTTTTAGAGCATCCAATGTCAACTGTATCTCAGTTACAGCATTTTATAGTGAAATCTGATTAGATTTTATTTCTGTGCTAAGATATTTTCTAATGTCTTTTATGTTTTTTTAAGGCAAGCCCATAATTTTATTATTGTTATCCTGAATTCCAGCCCTGATATTTTACTTTTATCCATATTGATTAGATCTGTGGCAGAGAGTATTACCTCTTGTTACCTCCTGTTATTTCTTTTATTGTGAATTCCCCTTCTTGACACTTTGCCCAGAATATAATACACGAGAAAGAGAACAAAATTAAAAATAACAACCACAACCTAGTGAAATACACACTACACTTATCCAAAGAGATCAGAAAAAAAAAAAGGGGGGTGGGGGGAGAAAACATAATGTCATAGGTGGACAAAACATGGTGATCCACCTGGTTGTGGGTGTATTCTGGTCTGTTTGTTAGAAGACAATAAATCCCCAAATTGTAAAGAGATCAAACTTTATATATACAAAAATAAAATTGATAACTCTGAAGGGAACCCAAAAATGAAGAATATGTCCATAAAATATAAATATAAAAAATAAAGTTAAAAAGATTTAAGAAAAAAAAAGACTAGATAAAATAAGAGACTAGTTAAAAAGGAATAAAAGAAAAAATAAAAGAAAAAAATTAAACTAAAATATTAACGGATCATAAGAAAAAAAAAACTTTGAATTCTATATAATATTTTCCCCTAGTGCTGGAGTTTTGAAGTCCTGTGTGCCCTGTAAACTAGGTGTGTACCTGTTCTTCCAGCTTGTCTTTGGAAGGAAGGGACTTCTGACCTGATTCCTAAGTGTCTGTTGCCTGGGCAGATTTGCACCACCCTGTACCAGGGTATGTCAGTCAGTGTGGGCTGCTTCTGCTTGATCTATGTGGCCTTGTGCCCTCAAGACTTTCCATATCTCCTGAGAAGGTGAAAATAAAAATGACCATGTCCTTGACATCTGGCCCTGGAGCTGAAAGATTGTGGTTCCCTCTCTTCAGTAAAAACTCAGGGGTAACTGGTCTTCATTTTTATGTGTGCCACACTGTAGATTCCTTTGGCGCTTGCCACACTGATCTTCCCATGAAGGCAGAGGGGGCATCGTGTCTCTGCCCTTTGCAGATCATCACATGGAGAGCATGCCTGATCATGCCTTGGTTCATGATTTCTGTTGAACTGAGCTGAGAGTTACTTCCTTGTTCCACTGACCCTAACAGGTTTCAGCACTCCAATGCTTTGGAACTCAGCTGGCTCAGGCACCATTGTTATTTCCGTGACCCTTGGATCCTGAGACCACATTGTTGCACTTAGGATTTGGTCCCACTTCACTATCTGCACACCCTTCTGGCTGGGACATATCTCACATGAATAAATTTCTATAGATCCAACTTTTGCTGCCAGGCTATATCATTTTCTGGTAGCCATCATACTGCGGCTCCCTCCCCCTGCTTTTTGGGATACAGCCCCTCAGATTCACTTCTCTGCACCTCCTACCTTACAGAAAGTTGTTGCTTTTTGGAGAACAGTGTGGAGATTCTTCAAGAAATTAAAAATAGAGCTGCATTATGACCCTGCAATTGCACTACTGGGTATTTACCCCAAAAATACAGATGTAGTGTAAAGAAGGGTGATCTGTACCCCAATTTATTAAATCCAACAAAATCCTAGAGGAGAATACAGGCAGCAACCTCTTTGACCTCCATCATAGCAACTTGTTGCATGCCATATCTTCAATGGCAAGGGAAACAATAACAAAAATGAAGATAAAAAGCTTTTGCACAGGAAAGACAGTATCAACAAAAACAAAAGACAACCTATAAAAGGGGGGTGGATATTTGTCAATATCTTATTGGATAATGGGCTAGCATCCAAAAATTTCTATTTCCATTTCAAGGACCAGCTAGTATACATTATCAATGTAAAAAAACTTATCAAACAAATCAAAAACAAATAATCCAGCCAAGAAATTGTCAGAAACCATGTAAAGATATTTCTCCAAAGAAGACATAGAAATGACCAGCAGACACATGAAAAATCCTCCACATCAGGGAAATTCAAATCAAAACCCCGAAGAGATAATACCACACATCAGTCAGAATGGCTACAGTTAAGACAGGAAATGACAGATATTGGCAAAGGGGGAACCTCTTACAGTACTGGTGGGATTGCAAGCTAGTACAGCCACTCTGGAAAACAGTATGTAGTTTCCTCAAGAAGTTAAAAATAAGGATGCCTGGGTGGCTCAGGCAGGTAAGAAGTTAAAAAATTGAGCTATCTTGGGGCGCCTGGGTGGCTCAGTGGGTTAAAGCCTCTGCCTTTGGCTCAGGTCATGATCCCAGGGTCCTGGGATCGAGCCCCACATCAGGCTCTCTGCTCAGCGGGGAGCCTGATTCCCCCTCTCTCTCTCCCTGCCTCTCTGCCTACTTGTGATCTGTCTCTGTCAAAGAAATAAATAAAGTCTTTAAAAAAAATTGAGCTATTTTATGACAAAGCGACTGCACTCCTAGGTATTTACACAAAGGTTACAAATATAGTGATGGAAAGGAGCACTTACACCCCAATATTTACAGCAGCAATATATGCAATAGCTAAACTATGGAAATAGTCCATATATCCCTCAACAGATGAATGCATAAAAATATAAATAAAGTTTAAATATGCATATATATAAGTAAGATTTAAGATTGTTTATAATGTAATTATAATTATAATTATGCCATATAATATGTAATTATACATAACATATAATATATAATTATTATAATAAAATATAATATATAATATAAATATGAACACAATTTTTAATATATATATAAAATTTAAGATTCCACTTTCTTGATGGCTGTGTAATATTCCATTTTGTATATATATATAAAAGATATAATTATATAATGATGGATAGTATATAATCATTTTATAATATAATTATACTTGTATAATTATATATAGTTATAAATTATATAATGATGGGTAATAATTACATCAAAATGAATAATTGAATATTACACAGCCATCAGGAAAGTGGAATCTTAACCATTCCTTGACTAGATGGAACTAGTGGGCATTAAGATAAGTGAAACAAGTCAACTAGGGAAAGACAATTATCATTTAATTTCATTTATATGTGGAATTTAAGAAATAAAAAGGATCATAGGGGGATAGAGGGAATAATAAAATGAGACTAAATCAGAGAAAGAGACAAATGATAAAACATTCAACTATATTAAATGGATGGTTGCTGGAGGGGAGGTGGGTGTGGGATGAGGTAACTGTGTGATGGACATTAAGGAAGGAATTTAGGGAAATAAGGCATTAAAGAAGGAAGGCACTTGCTGTAACATGCACTAGTCGTTGTGTGCAACTGATGAGTCATTAAACTCTAACTTTGAAACAAATAATACACTATATGTTAATTAATTGAATTTTAAAAGAACCATTAAAATCAAACCTTGAATGAGATAGAATTTACTTCCACTACCACCAGGGTTACTCAGTTGCTGAAATTAGATGACGGATATTTTCAGGCAACAATCACAAAATCAGTCTGATGAACAGCTACAGATGCTCTTGGAAAAAATAGAAAAACAGAAATGTGGAACTTGAATAGACGTCATCAAAACGTACCAAATAGAAATTATAGAACTGAAAATACAATAGAAGGAATTAATAAAGAACCTTCTCTGAACAACCTCAAGAACAGAAAACACTTGTTACTTCTTTTTAGAAAGCACAAATGAACTATATCCTTTCTAATTCCCTCTGCCATGAGTAGACTCTTAAGGATGTCACTAGGGGTTCTATAGACCTTCCCAGAGCTGGCAAGGCCTGAAATCAACTGAATTTTTTCCACCTGACTGGGCCCTGCATTCCTGTTCACTCCCTGAGTTAGAGGTGACAGCAGCTTCTTCCTCCCAGGGGACAACCTCAGAGCTCTTCTTCCCAGAAGATAAACTCAGAATTCTCCTAAGAGGAGGTCTATGATGAACTCTTTTTGGGAGAGAAGCTATTAGCTGAGATGAGGTGCCAGATTCAAATGACACTGGGGACTCATATTTGCATAATGCACCACCAGTACCACCCTTTTGTCCTTGGAGATCAGGAGGAGACAAAGGACAATGTCAGACCAGTACCAGATGTAAGGCCAGGGAAACTATGGAAAGTCCACACTATGATCTAGATTCCTCTACCCCTTCTCTTCCTCCTTACCCACTGCCCAGGTTCATGGAGATTTCAAAAGCCAGCCTTTGGAGAAATACTTCCACCTTTATTCTTCATTCCTAACATGTCTATTTCCATTTCAAGGACCAGTATTTCTCAGGATGTGGTGAATCAGGAGCCCTCACTGACTGTGTCTCCAGGAGAAACAGTCACTCTCACCTACTACTCCATCACTGGAGTAGTCACTAATGCTCACTAGCCATACTGGTTCCAGCAGAAGCCTGGCCAAGTCCCCAGGGAATTGATTTAGGATACAAGCAATAAACACTCTTGGAATGCCACCAATTTCTCAGGTTTTCTCTTTCCAGGAAAATCTGACCCTCACTGGTGCCCCGCCCTAGGACAAGGCAGAGTACCATCGGGGGGTACTATTATAGTGGTGCTTGGTGTAGTGGGAGACCCAGATGAGGAAGGAAAACCTAAAATTGTTTTCACCAAGTCCAGGTACAACTATAATCATGTCATATTGGCATCCCATGACGAGACATCTGGCTTCCAGTATAAACTAAATGTTAACCATCCATGCAGATATGGGGATGAGATGGGTCTCAAAGTTTACAAATGTTTTGATCCATTTTGGAATATATTTTTAATATTTTATCAAAATATTAAGCATATACATATTTTGATTCAGTATTATATTTTTTAAAAGTGAGTATTAAAAAATTATCTACCTAAGGCACTTAATAATGAATATACAAATATGTCCAGTTCAGAGTCACTCATAATGAAAAATAATTGAAACCAGCCTGAGTGCTTCTGATTGGAAAAGTGGCCAAAATATGTCAAATCATCCTATGGGGTAAAGATTAACTATGAATCAAAATGAGACAGATCTACATGTATTGCTAAACTAAGATCACCAATTACATATTATGTGGAAATGCTGGTCTTGGAGCATTAGAACACAAAAAGCAAGATCTTGTTAGTAATAATAATAATAATATATACTGTTATAGAATTATAAATGCATTTCTATATTTTATATATAATGTATACATGTATATATGCATATAATATATAAATCTTATATACATTTATATATAATTTATATATATTTTAATATAAAACATATATTAATAATATATACAATAATTTATAAATACATAATTCATATAATATACAATATATAAATCTTATATATAATTTATATATTAGCTATGTAAATCATATACATATATACACCCACATACTATGTGTGTGTGTGTGTATGTGTGTGTGTGTATATATGTGTGTGTGTATATATATAGATATATATAGATATATATATATATATATCTTACTACAACACATCCTTTAAAGTATGAACAGTTATCCATTCAGGAAGGAAGTGGAACAGAAGAATAAATTTTCAGTGGACAGCAACATATTAATTTTATAGATCACTTACAGAAATGTTATTAAATATTAATAGTTGTCTTAGATAATTTACAATATTTGAGGAAAACATCTTAAATATATCAGAGTTAATACAAATTAATTATTATAAACATATAATAATTATTAAAGCATAAATGACGACCCATGGCAATAATTGAAGACAAGAAACATGTTGTCCTTGAGAGAGTATTTGTGTGACAAAGACATATATAAGGACAAAATATATGCCGTGGGAGCTGGTGAACCTAACAGGAGACCCTGACAACAACGATAACCAAGTAAGTCAACCTGTAAGGCTAACCCAGTTAGAGTTATCACCCAGGGAGGAATTAATGGGCTTCTCTGTTGGTCTTAAGCCTTAAGCTTGATTCAAGTGAATTACGTCTCATTAATGAAACCAGGGACAAAGCAGAAGTAAAGTCAGATTATCAGGTACTCCTAAAATATCTCATAACATAAATAATTCCCTTATATGTCTACCTGAGGGTATTGACCTGGAAAAAATGAATGGATCAACCCCAAAGCTGACCTGATCATTCTAGTGCCCTGGGTGTTGACATCAGAAAAGTCTACCTGACGGGGTACCTGGTGGCTCAGTTGGTTAAGCCTCTGCTTTCAGCTTAGGTCAGGATCAAGTCCTACATCGGGCTCTCTGCTCACTAGGGAGCCTGCTTCCCCCTCTCTCTCTGCCAGCCTCTCTGCCTACTTGTGATCTCTCTCTCTATCAAATAAATAAATAAATTTTTTAAAAAAAGAAAGAAAAAGAAAAGAAAAGTCCTCCTGAAATTTCAGAAAGTCCTTCCAGGACTGTTGAGGAGTATGACATGGGCTGGGTGGCATGGTGTCTGATATCAGCAGGGGACACTGATGGACTGCTCCTGAGATATCAGAGGTCTACATTTTGGTCAGGAAGACCAGGAAAATCTATCACTGGCCCATGCACATTTACGAAGCAAAGTGTTCACTGTGGGTGACTATCCCCAGAAGTGACATGAGCCCTCAGAACTGAATCACACAGGCCTCATTTTGATTCTAATATGCCAATCATATTTATAACTCATCCTGAGAAAAACACTAACCTTGAGCCTCATTAAACCCCTTAATCTTCCTGCCAGTTCTCCTAACTACAAGACTCTTCTCTGACTTCTAGGTCTTTCTACTCCTCCCTCAGCAGAACACAAGGGAAAAATATATGAAAACGCTCCTCGTTAGCCACATCCACTTGTTTACACAGTGTCTTTTTTTAATTATTATTTCATTGACTTCCTTTTTAAGTGAGCAGTAAGCTCAACGTGGGGCTCTAACTCACAATCAAGCACTCTGTGTTTTATGAACTGAGCCAGTCAGGTACACAGTATCCTTTTCATTTCTGATCCTGAGTCACACTTGTCTCTATTTGTTATACCCAATGCAGACAGTTTTTTCAGAATTTCATGGTGACTCTCTGACCTTTCCTCCTCAAAGCCTACAGTTATATTGAAGGACTATATGGATTAGACAGCTTCTTAGAACAGACAATAATGGATTCTTCAGCCTGGAGGGTCATTTGGTATATGCACCGTGAAGCCTGCTATACTTCTCCATGTTTTCCAGAAAAAGGTTTAAGGGCTAAGTCAGAGGAGATCCTTTTCCTTCACCACCAAGATGGGTACTCTGAGATTCCCAGGGGATTCATTGTTGGAGGAGTGACCACTAAGATCCAACAAGGAGAAAATCAGGGATGTCACTGAAGAGAGCAGAAAGCGTTCCCAGGATTGGGATGGATTTGAAATGAACTAGAAGCAGGGCTAAGATTTGGAGAATACACCCATGTCCTCTGTCTCAGGCTTTCCAGAGAGGAGACTTGGCTGAAGTCACCTGGGACGTCAGGGAGCTGACTAGGCAAATGATATCATCCCTGTCAATGAGTATTCCAGTAATCCTGCAATCATTGGTTTGTGTGAGTTCCCAGCTTATGCTTCTTTCAAATTCTCCTTCAGGGGACAGCAGGGTGACCCTGGGGAAGGAAGAGAGGGGAAGTCGATTTGCATGAAGCATCTTCTCTTCTTAATGGGTCAGAGAGGCATGAAAATGCCCAGGGACAGCATACTCTAGTCCAGGAGCCTGAGGAGCCTGCATCCTGTGACTTCCCCACCATGGCCTGTATGGTGCTTCTTCTTGGGCTCCTCACTTATGCCTCAGGTCAGGGGAGGGTACTCTTCATCCTTGAAGGGCACTTACAATCAAGTTCTTGGGGTGACCCTTGTCTCCAGTAATAAAACTTGTTTCTCCTTTTGGTTTTAGGAGCAGATTCTCAGAATGTGGTGACCCCAGAGCCATCACTAACGATTTTTCCAGGAGGGACAGTCACACTTACCTGTGCCCTTAGTTCTGGTTCAGTCTCGACAGGTCACTACCCAAGCTGGTACCAGCAGACCCCAGGCCAGCATCCTCACATGATTATCTACCACACAGAAAGCCACCCCTCAGGGGTCACTGACCTCTTCTCTAGAGCCATCTCTGGTGACAAATCCACCCTCACCATCACAGGGGCCCAGCCTGAGGATGAGGCTGACTATTACTGTGTTCTGTATTTTGATGGTTATACTTACACAGTGATTTAAACCAATGGGGGAAGTGCAACCAGAACCTCTTCGTGGGTCAGAACTGCTCAGTCTTAGAGGCAAGAGAGAAAGTGGGGGAGGGTAGTCAACAACACCATGGGAAGGGAGGCTCCCTTGCCCCATTCTCCTCTCCAGTGGTTCCTGGTCATATACCCCATTCTCAACTTTACCAGGGTGTGTCATTCTCTCCAGTGTGATTCCAAAAGTCCAGGCTTCATCCCTTCTACTCTGTTTATAGTTATGGGGAGGGGGTTCACATAAAAAATATATCCACAAACAGGGAGATTCAGTGAGCTCACTGCTCCTTGTGAGATACTTCTTATTCAAATGACATTAATTATCATGTCCTGATTCAGTAATTTGATGATGGAGACCAAAGAATATGGAACATGTCTTCATCTGGATAGAAAATGAGGTGGATCCATAGCCCATGTGCTGTTCTTTTCCACATGCCAGATGCTTCTAATTAGTGCGCTGTGAAGATGATGAAGGAGAAGAAACATTTGGAACAGTTCACTGTGAATGCTACCTGAGAGAGTTCATTCTCTTCTGATACCAATGCTCCACAATTTTTATTTCTTCTAATTTGGGTCATCACTTAATTAACTATGGCAATGTTCCCTTTATTAATAGTGTAATTTAAAAACTCCTTGAAAAGTTAATGACAAATATATGACATATTCATAAAATTGCCTTTATTTTTTTTCTAATTTGGAAAGCATGTGCTCCTTGAGAAATTAAAAAATCCATCTATATGAGGAAGTTGGGTCACAGCAAGGCCATATAGCCCATTGATATTTTGTGGACTGATAGTGAGCTGAATGTTAGTCCTGCCCTGGCATCATTTCCAGCCAGAGTCAAGGTTTGGCCAGTCGACAGTAGGGGGCGCTGAGTGCCTTTCCAAGTTTCTGTTCAGTGAGGGCTCCTTGTTCTGTAATTCCCCAATGTCACCAGGCTGAGGAATTAGCATCTGTATGTACTTCTGTGGACTTAGGAAATGTAGACCATCTGGCTGGGCAGAGGGTCATGCTCACTGGTCCGTGGTCCCAGATCCAAGCAGTTGCTTCCTGCCTGGTGCCCCCCTGGGGAGAAACTCTGAGGCTCACCCTCAGGCTCTAATCTAAGAACCAAGGATACAATAGATTCTCCAGGAGGAAAAATTTCATGTAAGTAGTCCTCCCCTTTTGGTCACTGGAGAAGACAAAAAGGCCTGGCCATTCAGCCCCAGCTTGGCACTCAGACACCTCTGTCCCCAAGGCCTGGACTTCTGTCATCATGCTCCCTTCTCACTGCTAACACACAGAGAAGCCCCAGAGAACTGAGTTTGACATGTGTCATAATCAGATGACAAAAAGGGACAAGAAAATGATGTGATCCTCAGAGGGGACTGCTGGTGAAGGATCAATGGGGATGGAGTTGGAGTTGGAGGGAGATCCTGTAGCTATAGGTCTGATCCCTGGAAGGAGACATGGAAGGGAGTCTCAGGTAGGAAGAGCCTGGGACCACAGGTCTGTGCATGTCAACAGGGATGTGGAAGGTCCTGGCACCTGAGGGGCATTTGTGGAGCCTTCTTCCCCCAGAAAAAGCCAGATTCAGTGATCCCTGAGCTGACATTTGCCTGCAACCAACAAAGGAGCAGTGGGGCTGTCAGTTACGTAGAGTCCTACCTGTAGGGTTTCCTGGGAGGGAGAACTGAGAACTTCACTTCCAGGGCCACTGCAACTGACATTTGCTACTGTTTGCCATCCTCAGGACAAGGGCTGTGCTGTCCTGCATCTGCCTCCTCTTCCACGTGGACTCCAAATTATGTGAAGCTGAGGTGTCTCAGGGCATTAGAGGTTTTGTCCCTTGCATATCTCTACAGGCACAGAGACCAGTGCCTCTGCCACAAGCCACCTGCCTAGGAGGAAATGGTTTGTGGGAGAGCCACCCCTCTTTACAGTCAGGTAAGAGGCCACAATGCAGTCCTCAGAGCTTGGAGTATCAGTCACTGCAGCCCTTCTTGTCTCTGAATTATTATAAATTTTCCACACTTTCACTCCATGATCACCATGTGACACAGGAAAACACACACATCACCTGCCTCCCACCTGCTCTCTCGCCTGATCTCACCCATGTAAGTTAGGGCATCCCCATCTCTGTGGGTATTGTCCTCCAACCACTTGAAACTCTGGAACATCCTTCCCTCTCTCACAGCCTAAGGTACAGTTGGTCACCTCCTTGTGTCCCACCTGAGGACATGTGACTTTTCCCTCTTTCCTCTGTTCTCATCTTCCTCCATGGGGGACCTGGGTCCCCATTTGAGTCTGGATCCATGGATTCCTCCACTAATACAGGAATTCTTCTCATCTCTGGGC
Organism: Lontra canadensis; assembly: GCF_010015895.1. Taxonomy (NCBI): domain Eukaryota; kingdom Metazoa; phylum Chordata; class Mammalia; order Carnivora; family Mustelidae; genus Lontra; species Lontra canadensis. The sequence goes on from NW_022631081.1 coordinate 6,578,417, forward strand.
TGCAGTCTGAGGATGAGGCTGACTATTACTGTGCTGTAGGTCACTGGACTGGGTGCAGCTATACCCACTCACAGTGTCTCAGACAATGAGGAAGTGAGACAAAACCCCTGGGCCCAGAGAATATGACTTATTTTCAGTGATAAAATTAAGTAGAGACACATGTGTCCTTTTTCCAGGGTCCTGGTCTTGTCTGTGCTGACTCAGCTTCCCTCAGTGTCTGGGGCCCTGGGTCAGAGTGTCATAATCTCCTGGCCTAGTATCATCCCCAAATCATGTATGGAATGACCCCAAACTCCTCATCCATGGTAATTACTATTACCATTCACTCTCAGGGGACAGAGATCCATTTTCTGCCTCCAAGGCTGGAAGCCTGGGATCCATCATTATCAATGGACTCAAGGCTGTTTGTTACAACTCAGTGTGGCTCAAGGTTCTTAGTGCTAACATGGTTTTCTTGCCCATGGGACACTAAGTCACATTCCTGGTTACTCCTCTGCCAAAAGCATGAACCACACAGCACCTGGCTACTCAGCTCTGGCTGTGATTTTTCTTCTTCTTTTTTTTTTTTTGACACTCTTGGCCAGTGTCCATCCAGGGACACTGTCTGGGAGTGAGGTTCTTTCTCTTCCTTCTATCCTCAGAGTCATCCAGGCAAGCCCATTTCTACACAAAGAGTCTCAAAGGAAATAGAAATTCCTTGTCCTCAGGAATTGGGACAGTTTCTTCTCAGCTTATGTACATTCAATAATTTTCTTCTGAATTGTCAATAAATGAAATTTTCTGTGGGCTCTGAGTCTCTCTTTGGGCTTCAGCACCATCCTTGCCTGGCTTGATGTATATGTCAGTTCTGTTTGCATCTGGAAAGAAGATTACCTTAGCTATAACCAGATGACCAGTTTGTTCATTTTCTGATGTTTGCAGGAAATACTTAAAATGATCCCAAAGTAAAAATCTTGAAAGGTAAACAAAGAAAACAAACTAAGAAAACAAAACAAAACAAAGTGATAACATTCTAGAGAAACACCTGCAGGTGAATGTTTATAGAAACTGTTCATAACACAAAGCATGAAAGCAAAAAAAAAAATCTGCACACTGATTTTTATACCAGCTTTTATATAATGACTAAGACTTAAGGTAACAAAGATGTCCTCGAATATATTGTATATTCATTCACTGGGATCTTAATCAAAATTTAAAATAAAGTAACTCTTGAGTCAAAAAATATACATGAATTTTAAATACACATTTCTCAGGGAAGAAGAACATATAAAAGGCTCATTCTTATCATTGTTATTGTATTACAATTTGGTAGAGCAGGGATATAGAAGTGTTAGGAAGTTAAAGAGGTTAGGAAGAAGAAAGAGGAAGAATTTAGAGGAACGTTAGAAAGTTATAAGTTAGAGGAAAAGTTAGAGGAAGGAGGAGGAAGAAGGTGAATGTGTGAAGCACAGTAATTGTATTTACGGTGGTGCCACTCTTGTACATGACACTGTGATGATGGTCACATTACACTGCTGCATAATCGCAGCTCACTAAAATCTAGGCCAGAGTAACAGTACCTTAGTGCATGCATAAAAGTCATTTAGGAGATGGGGTGTCCGTGATGGATTGCACAGTGTGACATTACACCATCTGCTGCTACAAATTTGTGAACCAATCTCACTGAAGGGGTGGCACAGAAAGGTCCTGACCTGAGGGACTTTGCAAAGGAGGGGAACCTGTAGGTCCAAAGAGAAAACTGATTGTATATGAGCCCTTTACTCCAAATGAGGCGGTTGTGTCCCATGGCATAAGTGATCAATAATTATGATGTTTCTGGTTTGTGTCTGCAATTGAGCAGTGAGATCAATGGTCAGAGATGGTGAAAGCCAGTGTTCTCCCTTCAGGAAGGGAAGTTCAAGTTTTGTGTGGGTCTCATCTTCTTCATAGCCAATGATATGGTCAGGTTCATGCTTGTGGTTTTATATATGGTTGTAAGTCACACTTCAGCTGCAAGCATCAAGAAATTTCGAACAATAAAGATTTATTATTTGCAAGACCTGGATTGCACAGCAGACCTTGGGCCACATAGGAACGTCATAGGCAGTGGAAAAGCCAGCCTGAACCCTCCCACCAGGAACGTGGAAAGAGACTCAGCTGACAGAATAAGGAGCTGGGGATGTGAGACACAGAAAGAGACAGAGAGACCAACTTTCTTGGGTCCCACACTGAGTGTTCGTGGGGGAAGGTGTGCTAGTGTACCTGGTGTACCACCCACAGCAGTGACTCTGACCAAGTCTGGTTCAGGGGTGACTTCCATTGTTATTTCTTCTGTCAGTATCTGTCAGTATATGATTTTCCTTAGACCACTCATCTGACAGTATCACATGCTTGGGTTCAGTTAAAATTTAGACAAATCCATTGCTAGTGTAGTCTCACTCTGTAAATATTGCACTGGATAAATTTCATACTCAGAGATAAACGTCTCTTAATGAAGAATTTAGATGAGGATGAAAAATTGATTCAGGCCATGTCCTCAGGTGAGTGCAGAATGACTCAGAGATGCTTCTGATATGAGTGTTTTAATTTGAGGTTGGGATTCAGGCCCCACTTGCAGGTTGGAATTGTGTTTTCTATTCTAGAATCAACCAACAAATATGAAAATTTGAAGTATTGCTATTTACAATAGCATTAATAACATAAAACATATAAGAATAAATCTGAGAGAATTTGAAAATTTTATGGACTAAAAACTAAATAAAATATTCCTAAGAAACATTAAAGGTATAAGTAAACTACAAATACAACTTTCTCGTGGGTCAAATATTCAATGTGGTGGAGATAACAATTCTCCCAGAACTGACTGATACCTTTGTTGCAAAAACTTCTAGTATATGCACTTGCAATAGTGGGGAAGTTCAGAAAAAAGAAAAAGGAAGAAGAAGAAGGAGAAGAAACACTAAAAAATCTATGACTGGATTTTAGCCCTGGGATAATCCTGCATTCTGTCCACAGGGCCTGACTGTGACTGAGGAGGAGGAAGCTTAGGAAATGTTTTGATGTCAGAGGAATTGAATCTGGGTATGGCATGAGCATACTGCTTTTGCCTACGACATAGATGGGTAGTGGACCCGCTGTCTTGAGGGTTGATTCAAAGAGTGTGAGTGCAGAAGGCCTGGGAGTGGGGGCACATGGGCACTGAGTCTGTGCAGAAACCCACAATGTGGATCTGTGCTGATAGTTCTGTTCATCACCCCAACTTGGTAAAGGACCCTGTGACTTGTGACCTGTTGGAGAATTGCAACCAAAAGGACACTTTACAGGGATGCCTGGGTGTCTCAGTGGGTTAAAGCCTCTGCCATCAGCTCAGGTCATGATCATGCCTACCTCTACCTACTTGTGATCTCTGTCTGTCAAATAAATAAATAAAATATTTTTTAAAAGGCACTTTACTGAGGAAGGCATGATCTGATTCAGAAGCTCTGACTTTACTTCCAAATGTTCCAAATGGAACCTGTACCCATAGTTCCTGAGAAGACTGTCTGAAGAAACTGATCATAGAATAGATCACCTCCAACAAGTGCTCTGGACTATGTTATAAAAGCATGTGGGTGTATCCCTAAAACATATGGGATGTTGTTTGCCTGGACTTGTGGGTGTGTATGTAGTGAGAAGTATGCTTATGGGGGAAATTCTGTGTTTCCTGACATAGGCTTCCTCAAGACTCAGATTCTTACAGCTTCTGTTGGACTCAGGATTCAGATTCCCCTGCTCCCCAACACTTATCATAGATTATTCCAGAGAAAAGGACCCCGGAAGGGACCAGAAATTTGGAGGTTATGATATAGATATGGAGCTGAGAAATAGACTGAGACAACTGTGCCTTAGTTGTGGGACCTAAGGAACAAGAGTATGGATTGTCTACACCACATTCTGGATTCCCCTCCACCTCACTGTCCCTAACACAACACAGGTAAGGGATCCTGATGCTCATCCTCATGGAGGCATCCCTCCCCAGCTGTGCTTCACTCCCTCCACTCTGTGGACCCTGCCCTGGGCTCACAGCACCTCTCCCTGCTGACCTGGCCTTCCTCAGGGACTGGGATCCCAGCACAGAAAGTCATTTTCTACTGCCCTGGAAGAAGCAACCACAATGTGGCTGAAAGGTATAATTTTGACTCATCAGCACTTGAGATATGTCCTCAAAACTCTGGACCCATAGCAACAAACATATACTCTTGGGATATTGGTTCTCTTTATTGTCTCCATGTCACTCTTGATGTCATCTTAAGGATGAAGCTGAACACCACGAACCAGCACAATGAAAATTTCCTAGTACCCTTCTTGTGCCTCAGGCGTGGGGAGAAATGTAATTCACACTTCATGAGCACAGCAGCCAATTTCATCTCTATATGCAGACAATGTTAGGTTGATTCTTCTTTTTTTGTCAGTGCTTCCTCATCTGATCAAGAGAGGAAATGAAAAATTAGTTTATATCTGGGCTTCTACGAGTCCCACCCCCACCTCCATACATACAATGAGTGCAGGTACAGCGGGAGACTACTCTGTTTATACTCAGATTTAAGCCATCTCATACTCAGTATTTCAAAGCTTTTTGCAACCTTGTTGGCAGTCCCAAGTTTTATTCTCTGAATCCTCAAGTGATATAGGCTTTGGATAAAGTGAGCAGAGTCCCCAAATCTCCCATCTCCATATAGATTTTTTTAAAAGATAGATTATTTATTTGATTGTTTGTTTAGAGAAAGCAAGAATGTGAGGTGAGGGACAGATGAAGAGAGAGAATAACCAAGCAGACTCTCATGACCCTGAGATTATGATCTGAGCTAAAATCAAATGCCAGGTACTCAACTAACTGGACCACCCAACACCACTCTCATATATTATATTGTTTTCGTTCTGGTTTCCAGGCTCTGCAGACACATCTGTCCATAATATCGGGGTCTGAGCTCCAGAAATTTATAATTTACAGCAGAAGCAGCAGCAGTACATGGATGAATATTATGGCATGGCAAGAAAAGCATCCAGTTTGACACCCTAGAAGCATGTAAGAAATGTGACCTGGACCTGGGAGTTTTTGTTTCATTTCCTCCCAATTAGAATCTCAAGCTTCAGGTCTATCAAGGAATGGATCAATAAGTTCCTTTATTTCCTGTCCTAAAACAAAGCTGACCTCTGAGAGCAGGCATGGGACAATGTGGCCACAATGTTCCAGATCTGTGAGTAATCAAGATGCAATCTCCCTCCATTCCCTGTGTGTCCTTCATTCCCCGGACATGTGCTGCATCTAAGTACACATCGTCTACAGCTGTCCTCATTCTCTCAATATATGCCCCCAAGTCTAGTCCTTGCCAACAACGCTTTGTGATACTGTCTCATACAGACAGAAATTTCTTGATGCCAGGGTGGGTATAGGAGTCACTTAAGGATTTGACAAGAAGACACAGGATCGATAAAGTTAATGAAGAAAACTCCAGATGCTTCACTGAACATGAATGAGGCAGAGGGTGGAGGAGATCCGTGGGAAAGGCTACAGCTGTTGGAGGAGATTGGGCTGACTCAGCTAGTTTGGGGAGGAAGGAGATACTGAAGAATGGAGTGTGATTTTAAGGCTGCCTTTAGGAACTGGATGGGATGTGTGTGAGCCCTTCGGGAGAATCTTTGTGGGCAAGGGTGTAGAGATGAGTCCCCAAGCTCACCCCTATGTCCAAAGTATCAGCAGCCTTCTGCTTGCTCAGTGTTACCACGGGGCATTCCTCTGCAGATGACAAGGAGGGGGTTGGGGGGTTAGGGGGTTCTTGGTAGGCCCTTTGAGATAGTTATCCACCATTTCCTTTCTCATGACCCTCTTTTCCCCATGCTGATTTCAACATAGGGATAAAATATACCAGCAGTCCCACATAATACATCTTCTCAACAAGGTCTCCAGAATGAGAGAACTGCCTTCCTGGACCCACTAAATAGGAATCCCAGCCTTCTGGAGGACTCAGGTAGAAAATCCACACCATCTTCTTTGATATCACCATGGTGATATCAGAAAGGGAATTGTCTGATTTCTTGGTTGAAACTCAAAGATCATCCCTGGAGTTGGAGCTGGGATCAATGACGTGTTGACATGCCTTGGAGATGTGGGCCCAGATAAGAAAGGGAAATGTTAGAATATTTACTCAAGCTTCCTATCATAGACATCACTCAGCACTCCACCAACGATGCCGTCCACCCTCATCACTAGTTCCTGTTAGTATTGTGCACTGAGAACTAACTAGGGGACAGGGACCATGGGTTGCTTTCTCATAAAGTTGTATTTCCTACACCCAGACATTTCTAATGTCTTACAAAACATAAGACATCTCATGACCACCTGTGGTTTTCTCTTATATGTGTCCCCCTATCAGATGAGGACCAGTCTCAGAGGTCTAGCACAGATCACTCTTGACACATACTCCATGAAGGGTCCCCTTCTTCTGCCATCCCAGTAAGTGATCTTCCAGGTCAACTCAGAGTCATTGATGAGAGTCTACACCTCACAGGGCTCTGGTCACAGGAGGTACTCTCACACTCACCTTCTTCTATGTCCTGGGAGTAGGAATCAGAGTTAGCCTGACTCAAAGAGCCATATATCTGAGTCTCATACAAATAGACAATGTACAAGTGTGAATATTTGATTGAACTCCTATATTAATGAGGATACCAATAAAATGGTGATGCTTAAAAAGCAGATCAAAAACCAAAGTATGTTTAGTTCACCAGGGAAATAGGTTTTGAAGAAATATTTTGTTATTTTAGAGATACACTGCTAATTTTAACAAGTGAGAAATCACATAAAAGGAAAAAAAAATGTTTGTCCTCCATGAATAGAAGCATGTCTTCATGGGGGCAAGTCAGTGCTCTTCACTTAATTCTGATCTAAAAGGAATCTTTGTAGAGACACCACCTCAACTCTGACCCATAAACAACCAAGAGAACCATAGACAAACTCATCCTGAAGCATCTGAGTAGAGCATACAGTCTTCCCTGAGGTGATCGGATGTGATACCGGGAACACCTGGACAGGTCTTAACGCAGGGGGCAGTGGGGAGAGGGGTGGGGAGGCGGGAGCTGTGTTTGATGGACTCCAGACCTCTGTCATTCAATGGTGTGCCGGAGGCTGGGCACTAGGGGGCGCACACGGCCCATTTCTGAGGGATCACAGTGATCAGCACTGGGACCTGCCATCTGGAACTGCCTGTGACTTCAACTCAGGGTTCATATCTGTGACCATCCTGCTCCCTGGCCCCACATCTTCAGGCAGAGGAATGTGACCCAAGGCCACTGAGGAGTCAGAAAGCTGAGGATCTCATTTGCATGGATATGCCCTCCCTCTCCCATAGAATGAAGATGGGTAGATTATAGGAGGCTCTGTTCAGCTGTGGGGCCACAGAAGGCAGGATCTGCGATGACTTCCACCATTGTCTGGTGCCCTCTCCTACTGAACCTCCTTGCTCACTGCACAGGTGACTGGATGTGGGGAAAGGGGAAGGGGTCCTGGGAAGACATATGTTGTCCTATTTCCTCCTCTTGTCTCTATACTCCAGCATCATTCCCTCTGTATCTCTCCCCCTTGCAGGGTCCTGGGCCCAGTCTTTGCTAATTCAGCCACCTTCTGTGTCTGGGTCCCTGGACCAGACAGTCACCATCTCCTGCACTGGAAGCAGCTCCAACAATGGGAATTGTGCTCCTAACTGGTACCAAAAGCTCCCAGGCACACCCCCCAAAACCGTCATCTATTGTGATGATAGCAGACCCTCTGGGATACCCAATTGATTTTCTGGCTCCAGGTTTGGCAGCTTGGGCACCCTGACCATCACTGGGCTCCAGGCTGAGGATGAGGCTATTACTGCTCAGCATGGGACAATAGTCTCAGTGCTCACACAGTGCTCCAGACCTGTAGGGAAGTGAGAAAAAAGCCTGCCCTCCTCACAGTGTTGGGGTTTCCATGTGCAGACCCAATCTTCTGCCTTGACCACTGCTTCCCTTTTTGTTTGACATAAAACTGGTGCCTAAAACCTGCTCCAGTAAACATTCTTTAGTATGTATTCTGGTCTTCTCAATTCTGTTGCCGAAGCCTGCCCTTGTAGATGCACATCTTATGTTTTATGCAAAACTGAACCTAAATTTCTGGATGCTGGGGCAGGGTGCTCCAGGAACAGACTCCCTGAAGATTGTGCTAATGATTGAGGGCTGTCATAGTGTAATAACACAGCCTAGATCTATAAATCAATATATTATTATTTTCTCACAGTTCTGGAGGCTGATTGTCCAAGTTCAACGTGTTATCAGTTTTGATTTTTTTTTTTGAGGTCTTCTCTTTGGTTTGCATATGGTCAAGTGCTTTTGGGTTCTCACTTCATCTTTCCTCTGCATCCTCAAATCTTGAGTCTCTACCTCTTTTTATAAAGACACCAGCCCTATTTATTAGGACAGCAACCTTATGACCTCATTTACCCATAATTACATCCTTCAATGCCTTGTCTCCAAATATGACAGTATGAGTTAGGGTTTCCATATCAGATTTTGAGAAGACACAGTTCAGTTTATGTCAAGGGGTGAGGCAGACACCAGACCCACAGAGTCCCCCGTGCCTGCCTCAGGATACCAAATGTCCAGATCCCTCACTACATTCCAGACTTAGGTATAGGAGCTCAGCTCACCATGCAGGAAATACAGGGTGGGTCCCTATGCTCAGAAAGCTGGCATTACCTAGGGAAAGAGAAAGGACATGCAAGGAAAATATATTGTGTCTCAAACTGACTTCCCAAATGGGGATGAAATGTCTCTGCAGTCCCAGGTAATAACCACAAACAAAGCTTCTGGATGAGAGGAACTGGACCTCCCTGGCCCACAGATCAAGAACCCTAGCTTTCAGGATGACTGGACCAGATCACTCTACCATCTTCCCTGACAACATGGTGACCTGGGAGGGGATTGTTTGATTGGTTTAGGTAATACAGGACATGTTTTGTTGACTAACCATGTAGCTGAGAGACTTGGGGTCCAAATAGGAGAGGAAAATGATGGAAGTTTCACCAAATAGCTCCTGACCATCTGCATTCTCTTTCCTTCAGCTTTCTTCTTTTTTTTTTTTTCAGACAAATTAGATTTTATTTATTTATTTTTATTGTATTTTGTTCACCCTTTTTGAAATTCGGGTTGGGATATAGACTATGGACTGTGGTATCTGGGGTACAGGACACAGGCCTGGCTGTTCCCATCCCATAAAACTACACATTGTCCCCCGAGCAGTCTGTTGTCCCTGCACCCATTCAATTTCAGGGCAAGACATCCTCACTTCCAAGCACAATGTGCTGATCTGAAATTAAGGTGGTCTCATGAGAGGCAGAAAGCAGAAAAAATGTTGCTCATAGGATGGCCTCCTATTCCCAGAGGTAGGAATAAGGTAAAGGAGTTCCCAGAAACTTCAGTGTGGCCACATCCAAACACACCACACCTGGCTCCTCTCCTCCACCAGTCCCTCTGGCCGGTGAGGACCAGACTCAGATACAAGTACAGGAACCGCTTCCTTTGTCCACACACTTCGTACAGGCCTCCACCTGCTCCCAGGCTCCCTTGGTTACCTCTGTGTCCTTTCTGAGTGTCCCAACCTCATAGAGTCCTGGTTACAGGGATTGTAATCACAGTCTGTCTGACACTGATTCCACCATGACTTTGCCCCTCTGGGACACAAAGCCAACTATTAAGAGTTACAATTGAACTCTCCTGGTTTTTCCCCACCTTGAGCTCTCCTTGTCGGTGTCTTTCCAAAATGCTCCCTTTCTATTAATGCTATGTTATATCTTCAGGTCTTGTGTCATTTCTTTTTTCCAAGTTCTAGTCTCTTCCTTATATTTTCAAACCCTTTCCACCATTCAGATCATGATCCCAAACAATCACCTCCTGTCCATTGCCACACTAAAAGCACATGTGGAATGGATTTCAGGAAAATGTTTACTTCCTAGGAATCACTCCAGGACCTAAGAAAAGTCATTCTGAGGTTAAATATTTCAGACTCAGACACAACACTGTGACTAGACTGGGTAGACTGGATAGAAGAATCCCTGGGATATTTCAGTCAATATCCTCCAAATGTGACTGATTGTAATTTTCAAAATATTACACTCATGACTCTCTTATAAATAGAATATCAACACAGGTCACAAAATTTGACTCCTATCTTACTGATGCAGCCAGAAAAATGGTAATGGATTTTAGATAACATTTTTAAAATACAGTAATCAGATTCCACCAAGATATGTCAAAAAAAGGTGGGCAATTTCTGTGTTGAAGATGAGTTCTTTCATGCTTTAAAGGGTAGTAAATTATGAGCTTTGCACTTGATGGAAAGACCACTGGGTGTTGAATGTAAGTGATGAATCATGAAACTCTACCTCTGAAACTAATAAAAAGTAAAACAAATAAAAATAATAAAAATTTATAAATAAATTAAGAAATAAATTTTGAAAAAACATGAACTTTTGATTTATCTCCTCCTGTGAGAAAAATCATTAGCATGATTTCATGTGAAATGCTAAAGGAGGCCATCTAGACGTTAGAATGTCCCATATTAGACTTCCCATCTGATCTCCTCCAAAGGGAAACAATTTTCTCTCCATCTACATGCCCCTCAGCCTTCCCTGCTCCCCCTTTGCCACACAGCTCTGGCCTGTCTTCCTTTCCAGGAGCCGCCACACATCATGCTGAACCAGTGAGCAAGCCCATTGACCCGGCCAAACAAAGCCCACCTTGCTGGGATCCTCAGGCCCTTCTCTGCCTGAGTCTTCTGGTTCTGAATGCTTATGCCCTTGTTGCTGAGGTTCCTCTTCCCCTGGGTCATGTTATTCATCTCTGTCTCCTTCTGTTTATACCCACCAAGTGGACTCTTCATCTAAACCCAAGGGACCTTTGAGTCATGTCCTTGCCTCCTCTTCTGTCCTATTGTCTCAGGTTCCCTTTTCCTGGGATCCCATCAGGTTCCATACCCTGATCGATGGGTGCAACAGTACAGTCTCTGGTCTCTCTGAACCCAGTGGTGAAGGTGAGGTAGGGAGGTCCCTATTTGCCTCCCCCACTCTTGCTTCTTCTTCAGTGGAAGGTCCCTGAGGCAGGGGGTGAAGCTGTCAGGCTCAGACTGGCTTCCGCTGACAACCACTGCAGCCAAAACCAGGCAGGGGTTGAATAAATAGTTACCATTGCAGACACTTCCCTCACCACTCAGGCCACATGACGCTGGGCCTGGATGGGGACCTGAAGAGGGGAGAGTCAGCTGTGTACATGCTCCTTTCTCTGTCCCCACCCTGAGAGGAAACAATCAGCTCCACTCTCAGGTCTTTGGAGCTCTGATTTGTTTGCCCAGGGACCAAAAGGGGGCACTGTTGGCCTGTTCTGTGGTCCTAACACAGCTGCTCAGTGAGGACCATTCAACCAAAGGAAACTGTGCTTGGAGGCTGGGCCCTGTGCGCCCTGATGGGGACTCTCTGGCCTTGCTGAGTCCCCTGAGTAGGGACCTGTGTGTGATCTGAACCCTCTCCCCAAGGCTGAAGCCAACTGCTATCACTCTCAGTGTGTGGTGTGAGCTGAGCTCCAGTACCAGGGCTCAAGGAAGGGCTGGGCAGTCACTGGATGGACCCCATGTGCATGGACAGCCCCTCCTGTGACAGAGGATGGAGGAGGAAAGGAGACTGGGGATAGCCCATCCCACTGTGAGGACTGGAACCTATGACACCATGGCCTGGATTTTTAGCCCTTTGCCTTACTCTGTCACTGCACAAGTATGGATTGGCCTCAGAGATACAGACCAACTTATCAGCCTATGTCAGTCACTCTGGCTTAGAAGTTTGGATAAATTTAATCTGGTCACTGATGAATCACCCTTAAATGTGTTTGCAGGTTCCATGTCCCAGTCTATGCTGACTCAGCCGCCCTCTCTCTCTCTCTGCATCCCAGGGATCATCAGTCAGATTCACCTGCACCATGAACAGTGTGGAGACTACTGCCTTATTCTGGTTCCAGCAGCAGCAGGAAGCCCTCTCGAGCATCTGCTGAGGTAATACTCAGGCTCAGCATTTCTCTGGGATCCCTAGCCACATCTTTGGCTCCAACAATGCCTTGGTCAATGCAGGGCTTCTGCTCATCTCTGGGCTGCAGCCTGGGGATGAGGCTGATGATTACTGTGCTACAATTCCTGACAGTGGGAGCTGCTTTCATTTCTCACAGTGTCTCACATAATGAGGAAGTTGGTCAAAAACCTCTGGACCCAATAATCTTGTTTTTGATACTCTTTTCAGTAAAGAAACTTACCTGAAGAGACAGAGCAGGGTCGTCTCTTCTGCACAATGATCTATCATTCAACAGGGAAAGATAGTGTCATATAATGCATGTAGAGTGGACAAATGGGGAGATCCCAGGAAGACACAGACAGTTGATGTATCAGAACTTAACTACACATCATCACTCAATCTAGAGAAGATGAACAGGAATAAGTACTATGTCTACAACTGAACATGCACAATACAGAAACATTCATCCACAATCAGTTTCACTATCTCATTCCATAAAGTGTGACCTAGTGTCACTGCTGATGTATCCACAGCTGATACACTGATGATAACCCTGGTCACAGACACACTCTTCTCCCTTTGAACCAGCTACACGTGAACTTGGACCAGATCCTACAGACTCTCCCTGACAACCCCCACACACCCTCCTGCTCTTCTCCTCTCTGCTACCTCATCCCTCAGGCTTCAGTCTCTCCTTCTGGTTCTTCAGTCTGAACTACATCTCAGTGTCAGGATTTCAGGGAAAACTGGAAATGATTGTGCTATAGAGTTCATTCTCCAGGGTCCATATCTAGGGAGGAGAATAACCAGAAAATCGTTCTGCATGGAACCCTTCATATTCTTCATCTTCTCTCTGTCACTCAAGAGGACCTGGACTTCTAATCCAGAAAATTGTTAAAGGGTCTGCTCTCAAATTAGTCCTCACTGCCTAAATAAATCCTTCCCCGTGGAGAACAAAGGGCCCCAGCCTCAGTGTTTGTCCCCTGGAGCTCAAGGCACATGGGGATATGGGACATTATCCCCTGTTTTCTCAAGGCTAGGTTGTCACTCACTCAGTCATCCCCCTGACACCTTGAAAGAGGCTGGATTTCTGCTGAGAGAATCCTCCTTTCTGACAACGGGCCACAGGACTGTGATACCAGGGACATGATGCCACTTAGCTCCAGCTCTCCTCCACTCAGATATGGGAACTTGGACAGAAACTTCCAGTCTAGTTGATCGTGGGTAATAGAACTTCATTTGTCATGGGTGGCTGAGTGAGCAATTGTTCTGTCCTGAACATGCTGAACTCAGGGCACAGGGACTACAGTTATGCCCACCCATGTGTCCAGTCTGATCCCAAATCTTTAATTCCTGGAGGCTCTGTCTGTATTTGGTAATTCTGTCTCTGAGATGGCTCTGAAGATTATAGAAACAGCTTCTTCTTGGGATTCACAGTGCACCACATCAGCTTTTTTGCTGCAGGATCAGATTTTAGGATCAAGTTTATAGGCTCCTACTCAACTGAAAATAGAAGGCAATTCTGTTCCCCTTTTTCCCCATCCATGCCTTTTACCATAAATTCCATCCATTTTCTCTCTGTGACAAAAAGAGATCTGACAAAAGTACACTAGTCATTGTACTTGCACCATCTCATTGTCATTGCCCCTGAGTTTAAATCAATCTGACTGAGTTAAATTTGGATAAACTAACCTGCATCCATTTCAGTGCACAGCTGGCCAAGTGGTTACTAATAAATAAAATGTGTCACTGCATCACTGTCACTTCATCAGTGTCACTCCTTCCCTTATAGGACCTCCTGCAGGTTTGTCCCTCGTACTCCGAGTTCAGTGCCACACATACTCACGTGGCAGGGCTTCTGTGCACTTGTGTCTGTGCTGGGAGGACAGATCCTAGGAGGGAATCACTGCCGAGAGTGTCTGGAGAACTGTTGTTAGGAGCAGGTAGAAACAGTGACAGATGACAAAGATGTTCAGTGAGTATCACCTCTAAGAATGCACGTCAGGGTTTTTACACACAACCTGTAGACAAGTGCTCTCCATCTCCACAGTGCTTGTGCTGGAAACCATGGAGAAATCACATAAACAAGGGGCCATGTGTCCATGGGGACCTGTCATTGCACTGAACTTCATCCGGATCTAAGGGGAGTTTGTGCAGAGAAACCGTTTGATTTTTGATCCATGAGAGCTATGGACAGACTCACTCTGAGGTTCTGAGTCGAGCATAAAGTCTGTCTTATGATGATGGGAGGACACATAAGGGGAGGCCTGGCCTGGCTCTAATGCAGTAGACAGTGGTTGGTGTAGTGGGAATGCCACTCTCTGATGAGGTCTGGTCAACATATCACACATGGATGTGTCTGAGTCTGGACACCAAGGAGTGTTTGTGTCCCATTTATCAGGGCTCAGAGGTGATCAGATGTGGGACCTGCCACCTGGCCCTGACTGTGTCTGGGCTCACAGCTGGAACATCCCCACCCCTTTCCCCACACAGACCTTCCTCTGTCCACACCCACGACATCCTCAGGCAGATGTACTTGACCTAGGACCAGTGAAGTTTCAGAGAGCTGGGAATCTTATTTACATAGATGGGCCCACCCACTCTCACAAGATGAAGAGGGAGAGAGAACTCAAGAGGCTCAGCTGTGGGGCCACAGAAGGCAGAATCGGTGATGACCTCCACCATGGCCTGGTCCCCTCTCCTCCTCACACTCTTTGTTCACTGCACAGGTGGCTGGATGTGAGTATAGGGGAAGAGTCCCTAGGAGGACATGTGAGGTCCTGTTTCTCCCCTTGTCTGCAGACCACAACATCACCTTCTCTGTGTCTCTTCTCCTTGCAGGGTTCTGGGCCCAGTCTGTGCTGACTCAGTCACCCTCCGTGTCTGGGACCCTGGGCTGGAGGGTCACCATCTCCTGCACTGGAAGCAGCAACAATATTGGAGGTTATGGTGTAAGCTGGCAACAACAGCTCCCAGGAACAGCCCCCAGAACCATTATCTATGCTAATACCAATCGACCTTCAGGGGTTCCAGATCGATTCTCTGGCTCCAAGTCTGGCAGCACCGGTACCCTGACCATCACTGGACTCCAGGCTGAGGCCGAGGCTGAGTATTACTGTGCAACAAGGGACATTAGTCTCAGAGCTCACACAGTGTCACCGGCCTGTGGGGAAGTGAGACAAAAATCTACTTATACATTTGAAAAGTGAATGTGCACCTCAGCAGCTGCCTGCTTAGTCTTCCCCTGTGATTCTCATTCTTTCATTGACACCCTGGCCCAGGTTGATCCTGGGGCACTGCCTGGGAATGATGGCTGCTTCTCTCCTTTCTGCCCTCACAGTCACTCAGAGGAACCCATTTGTAGACAAAGGGCCTCAAAGGAAATAGAAAGTTTTTTTCCTCATGAGTTGGAACAATTTACTTCTAAGCTAGTGTACATTCATTTATCATCTTCTGATCTTTCAGTAAATGAAACTCTTTCAGGTCATGAGGCCAGCATTGTCCCTCGGCAAGGCTCCTGCTGTAGCTCTCTGTGCAGCTGGAATCATTACTGGTTTAACTTTAACCAGATGACCAGTTCTGGTTAGTATCTGATGTTTGTATGGAATACATAAAAAATGCCAAACTCAAAATTATAAGAGCCAAAGGGGGGAAACACACACACAGAGAGACACACACACACACACACACACACACACAGACACACACACACACACACACACACACACTTTCTAAGGAAAAACACTCACGTGAATGCTTATGGAAACTATTCATAATCTCACCTCAAAGCAATAAAAAATCTGCACACTAATTTTTGTACCAGCTTCTCATAAAATGACCAAGGCTTGAGGTAACAAATATGTCCTCCAATATGACAGGATATCAGTCAAAATGAAAACGAAATAAGCTCTCAATTCTGCAAATATGCATGAATTTTAAAGGCCCATTTCTTAGCAAAGAAAAACATTTAAAAGGCTTCATTATGTATAATTGTGGTTGTATCACATTTTGGATGAGGCAGGAATCCAGAGGCAGTAAAGAAGCCAGGGATTGACAGGAGGTGAGGATGGAGGAGGAGGGTGCATGTGTGAAGCAGCAACTGTATTTGTGGTGGTTTCACTCTTGTGCAGGGCACTGTGATGGTGGCCGCACTGTGTGGCTGGGTTGTCACAGCCCAAGAAACTCTACAGCATAGCGACAGCATCTTAGTGCCTGCATAGAAACTCATTTAAGAGTCTGGGGTCCATGACAGAGGGCACAGCGCAACTTCATCCCGTCCTCTGCTCTACAAAGATATGAACCTGCCTCACTGAAGGGAAGGGGAGCAAGGTGTGGACCTGGTAGTTTGAAAGGTATTTTTCAAAAGGGGAAAAGAAACTGCACATGAGCCCCTTCTTCCCACTGACAGAGTTGTGTCCCATGGGGTTAGTGGTCAGTAATGTGATGTTTCTGAGCTGTGCCTGGAATTGAACAAATAAGTCAATAATCGCAAATGGTGGGAGCCAGTGTTCTCCCTTCAGGAACAGAAGTTCCTGTTTTGTGCAGGTTTCAGCCTCTTCATAACCAGTGCTCTGGTTGGACCCACCCTTGTGGTTCTTATTATGACTGCAAGACACCCTTCTGTTATAACACAGGAAACACTGAAAATAAAGGTTTATTATTAAAAGACCTGGAAATTATACAACACAACTGGGGCCACAGAGGCCATGGGTGGACAAAGTGAGCCTGTTCCCTCCCCACCAGGAGTGTGGAAAGAGACCCAGGTGACAGAGGAACAACCTGGGGTGAAAGACAGAGATCAAGAAACAGAGAGTCAGAGAGAGACCAAAACTCTAGGGACCCACACTGTAGTCCCTGGGTGAAAGTTCACTGATGTCTTTCTCTTTCTGCTCCCAGCCCTGGGGAGAGTGCTGACACCCTGCCTCACTCTAATAGTGGAGAAGCATGGAGCCATGGAGACAGTTGGAGACAGCTCTTAGGGAGGAGACACAGTGGGGGATTCTGAGTCAAGAGAGGCCATGAAGCTGCAGCCTAAAGAAGGTTGAGTGTACCAGTCTTCTGTGGAGACTGGGCAGGGGAACAACACACTGGAGGCAAGCGTGGGGGATTCTGCTCTGGGCTCCTGTTCCCTCATGTCTGTCAGCGGGGACCACGGTTGAGGTAGCAGGCCCCTGTGAGCCTGTTCCTGGGTCCATCATGTGATGGCAGCTATGGAAACAGCTCCTGCCTGAGTCTGGGCCCAGGAGCAGCTGCTTTCACCTCAGTACCCCTAGATCTCATGTGGATCCTCAGAGGCTCCTCCCCATGACAGACACCAAAAAGAGGAAGTAGGGGTGCAGACTAGTGGCCAGAATTCAGTGCTCCTCCCCCTGGAGACTGAAAAGGATGAGAGAGAGCCTGTAGCTCTGCCTCCCCGGACTGAATTTCCCACAAATGTGCAGGTGGGGTGAGAAGTTTGGGTTCTTCTTTGTTCCCATATCTTCATGATGCCCACTGTCCCAGGTACTTCAGCCTGACCTTGGACATTCACACTCACGCTCCCAAATGACTCCTTCTGCCCCTGGGGTGTGAAGGTCTGCAAACATCACCACCAAACTCATCTTCATTGTCTTCAGCCCTCCCAGGAACATTTATGTGGGAAAGTCAAAGAGGGGTTGGTCTTATCTTATTCTTTCACCCAGCTCAACATTTCAGAGCCCGAGCAGAAAGTAGGACGTCTCTGACACACATGCTGCAGGAATGATAAAGGGACTGAATGAATATAGGATCCAACCTGGACTGAGAAACTCTGCTTCCAGGTCTCCTGTCACCCACTCTGTACATGGAAACAGTGTCCGGGTTTCTGTCCCAGGCTTCTTTTCCTCCTATGTGTCCACACCTGCCCCAGAGACTGGTCACCCCAGCTGGACAACAGCACCAGGTGGTGGTCATTGCTTACTGCCACTGAAGGTCAGGGTCCACAATTTCTGAGCTTTAAATTCTGTGTTTCTGCTTGTTTCCCAGATCTTCAACTCTCTCATGAATAGACAAGCATCTTACTACGTAATTTTCCACTGCAGTAAACAGCAGCACCATCCAATGGGTCAGTCAAAGCAGAAAACCCCTGTTCACACCATACAATTCCTCCTTCTCTCCCCGAGTTCCTTCTGTTCCACAATCCTGAGCATGTCCTTTGAGCACAGCTGCCTTCATCCCTGCCTCTTATTTCCTGCATCAGTTGTTCTTCCCAGACCACATAGGTTCAGTCCTGCACTGTTGTGACCATCCTCCCATTCCGGGTTCACATTGTCACCAGATGGATTTCCTTCTATGAAATTGCCATGTCTCATCCTGGCTTGAGTGTATTATTGGGCTGGTTTGAGTTTTCCTTCTATGACTCAATGTGCAGGACATGGTCACTCCTCTCTTGAGATGAACTTGGAAGGCCCTTCCTTGGAGGAGCTCTCTCAATGTCCCAGGAGGTGAGATAATCTCACTCTTTTGTATGATTTCAGTTTTCTGGACATTCCCATCCTCCTGGGAGTGCTTATTTCTTGATGACTTACCCTCATGTTGGAAGCTTCTCAAATTGCAGACATTGTATTCATGTTCTTTCAATCAGACCCAAAATAGTGCTTCGCACAGTTGTTTGGGTCATTGTCGAAGACTGTTTATAGATCTGGATGTCAACCTCAAGACGCTGAAGCCGCTGCAGCTAGGAATGCAACCAACAGGGGGCGTTGTGAATCTCCCTGCGCCCTGAAAGGGGACCCTCCCAGCTGTGGGAGCCCCTCGCTTCAGGGCTGGGCAGAGGCTGAGCTCTCTCCTGTGGTCCCTGATGAGAACCACCAGCCTGGTCCCTCAGGGCCTGGTGGAGGCTCCTGTGCACGATTCTGTGGGTGTCCCCACAGTTGCTCCCTCCATCCTCTCCTGGGTCCCACTCACAGCAGGCCCTTCCCTTAGACTTCTTGTCCTCAGGTCCTATCTCTGCTACTGAATCACTAATCAAGTGGAGTCTGAAAGGGTCTGGAAGGGCCTTTTTTGCAAATTTATGCAAATTTGCGTAAAAAACATTTTCATTTCCCTGGGAGGAGTAGGGAGGATAAGACAAGCCTGTGACAGGCCAGCTCCACTCTGGGTTCCAGGGGCTGTGTCACCATGACTAGGACTCCTTTCCTCCTCTTGATCTTCTCTCTCTGCTCAGGTAGGGACATCATCTGACTTCTCAGGGAGATTCCCAGATACTATTAATGCCTATTCATCAGAAACTTCCAGCATAAATGCCCCATCACCAATGAGTGACTGCCTTTGCAGTCTCTCTGTCCCAGCCTGTGCTGATCCAGCCACCCTCCTTCTGGGCATCTCTAGGAACAAAGGTCAGACTCATCAGCACCCTGAACAGGGGCATCAGTGTTGGCAGCTATATGATGTACTCGTACCAGCAGTAGCCAGAGAGCCCTCCCAGGTTTTCCCTGTACTAATACTCAGTCTCAGACAACCAGTGGGGACATGAGCAGAGAGAGAAGATCAAGAGGAGAGGAACCAACAAAGGAGAAGACTGATGCTCCCCTCTCTTCCACTTGGAAGGGCCCTAGCCTGCTCTGGCAGGACTGGGAGCAATGATCTTTCTAAGTATGTGACTTTCCTCCATTGTGAGCCTTTAACTCCCTGGAGAAACTGGATGCTGGTCTCCCTCAGTAACTGAGGAGGCCAAGTCACCACCTCCTTCTTCCTGTGACTAGAACCATCACCAGCCCAGAGTGATACAGGGATTAGACATGGGGGCTCCAGAAGCATATTTGCATGAACATATATTCCTAAGAACAAAGGAGAAGAATGACTGAAACTTGGTGTCCCCAGTCCCAGAGTAGGCCTCAGAAGGCTGTGGCATTATGTTTCCTGCATGTCTCCATGTTCCTTTGCAACATACAGTCCGCATGAGATCATTCTGTTACCCAAGTG
Source organism: Lontra canadensis (assembly GCF_010015895.1). Classification (NCBI taxonomy): domain Eukaryota; kingdom Metazoa; phylum Chordata; class Mammalia; order Carnivora; family Mustelidae; genus Lontra; species Lontra canadensis. Next base: position 6,598,447 of record NW_022631081.1, read on the forward strand.
CAGCTCATTGAAGAGTGCTTTCCCTCAGCTGCAGGTGGTGGTGTCATCTGAGTCCTACCTGATGTGGGATTCCAGAAGAGTCACCTGCTCCCTCCTTGGTGTCTGGAGCAGTGGGAACACCCAACTCAGCACAATTAAGATCCCTGCCCAGCTGACTAAATATCAGGAGTACAGTGGGAACAAGGTTCTTCTGATGGGAGGACATGTTGTGAGGTGTCTTGAGAGGAGTAAGGGAGTGGAACTCCCACAAAATGGAAGACACAAGGTGCGTGACAGATGACAATTTGCTCAACTCACAAGGGCATCTCTGAGCTGACAATTTCCTGACCAGTTCCTGGAACAATCTCCTCCTCCTCCTCCTCCTCTTCCTCCTCTTCCTGCTCCTCCTCCTACTTCTACTTCTTCTTTAGATTTATTCTTATTTATTTACTTATTTATTTATCTATTTAGAGAGACTGGAGGTGAGGTCAAACCTGAAGTAAGGGCCTTAGCCAAAATCACATGTCACACAGTTAACTGACTGAGATTCCCAGGTGTCCCAGTGACTAGATCAATTTTCTTGCTGGTTCTCTGTGCCTGTCCAGCTTCCTCATGCCCTCAGCCAGTCATTCCACCACATTCTACAGATTTCTCAGACAACTCCCCTCTGGAGAAGCAGGTACTATATGCTGGGAGCCTGCAATTGAGTTAGGCAGAGCGAGTCCTTTTTTTATGCCTTAGATCCTCCTCCCTCCTTAGATCCTTCTTACTGTGACATGGCATCCCTAAAACTCTGATAGCCTACCCCAAAGAGAACTGAACAGTCCCTATCCCACTCTATTTCTCAGTGGATGGAGCAGGGTGATCCTACCTTCACTTGGAATTCCTTGAGGGACCTCTCTCCCCTTTTGCCAACATTTTGAGTCATAGATCTTCCCTGTACCATGTTCCTCTCGATCTCTTCTGAGAATCTGTTCCTTATTTCTTTTTCCACCTTCCCCTTTTCACACCTACCCTTCTCTTTGATGAGAAGCAGATATGGGACCCACATGTGGAATGGTATTTGGTCACAAACAACTACCCCATACAGAGAAGATGCATCATCCCATGGGGGCTAATGTTCTGGTGAAGATCCATGTGTCTTCCTGAGGGTCCTCATTCAGTTGCTTCCTCACATGGGGATCTCAGAGGTGGGCCAGACACACAGATCTGGGGGAGGACTGATGGATTTGGCAATCTCCTCACCTAAGGCTTCACTTCAATGATCCTCATCCCCTCAACATGAATTACCCTCTAGCAAGCATCCCTGAACTTTGGTCATGCACATGTCAGATCCTACTGATATCTATTTATTTTTTATGTTGGCCAAATTATTGATATTACATGTGGAAATGATGTATTTATGAATATCTGGCTCACACTATAGAGAATAAATGCACTATAATTTGTATAAATTAAAAAATAACTGACAAAGTCTCAGGTTTGGAGTATATGAATCAATAAAATAAAAGTATAATTATCTTCAAAAAATTTATACTAAGCACTGTATATACTTTTAACTGCACAGTCCCAATGTAAATATAATGTTGAATCAGTGGGGTGGAATGCATTTTTTTCCTTCATCTTCACATAATCCAACTGTCCATGGTGGGTGTCAAAGCTTGAAAGGTTATCTTTGGATGTCACTGACTCTCTCAGAAAAAGAGGAGTCTGGGTCCAAGGGGAAGTTAGTTGGAGATGATGGAGGCTGGAGTAGGGAGTGGGGAGCTGGTCAACCAGCAGAGAGGGCCTGGGGGTGGGGGGGTTGTGTCCTTTCCAAGGGAACACAGCCTGAGGAGGCAGAGAGTTGGAAGCAGAGCTCTCCTCTCTGTCCTGACAGAATCACTGGTTTAGAAGCATAGAGTGGACTTTTTTTAAAAATTTATTTTCAGCATAACATTATTCATTGTTTTTGCACCACACCCAGTGCTCCATGCAATCCGTGCCCTCTCTAATACCCACCACCTGGTTCCCCCAACCTCCCACCCCCCGCTGCTTCAAACCCCTCAGATTGTTTTTTCAGAGTCCATAGTCTCTCATGGTTCACCTCCCCTTCCAATTTCCCCCACTCTCTTCTCCTCTTTAACTCCCCTTGTCCTCCATGCTATTTGTTATGCTCCACAAATAAGTGAAACCATATGATAATTGACTCTCTCTGCTTGACTTATTTCACTCAGCATAATCTCTTCCAGTCTCATCCATGTTGATACAAAAGTTGGGTATTCATCCTTTCTGATGGAGGCATAATACTCATAGTGTATAGGGACAACATCTTCCTTTTCCATTCCTCTGTTGAAGGGCATCTTGGTTCTTTCCACAGTTTGGCGACCGTGGCCATTGCTGCTATAAATATTGGGGTAGAGATGGCCCTTCTTTTCACTACACCAGTAGTGCAATGGCAGGGTCATAGGGAAGCTCTATTTTTAATTTCTTGAGGAATCTCCACACTGTTCTCCAAAGTGCCTGCACCAACTTGCATTCCCACCAACAGTGTAAGAGTGTTCCTCTTTCTCCACATCCCCTCCAACACATGTTGTTTCCTGTCTTGCTAATTTTGGCCATTCTAACTGGTGTAAGGTGATATCTCAATGTGGTTTTAATTTGAATCTCCCTGATAGCTAGTGATGATGAACATTTTTTCATGTGTCTGATAGCCATCTGTATGTCTCCATTGGAGAAGTGGACAGCTATATGTGGAAGAATGAAACTCAACCATTCTCTTACACCATACACAAAGATAAACTCAAAATGGATAAAAGACCTCAATGTGAGACAGGAATCCATCAGAATCCTAGAGGAGAACATAGGCAGTAATCTCTTCGATATCAGCCACAGCAACTTCTTTCAAGATATGTCTCCAAAGGCAAAGGAAACAAAAGCCAAAATGAACTTTTGGGACTTCATCAAGATCAAAAGCTTCTGTACAGCAAAGGAAACAGTCAACAAAACAAAGAGGCAACCCACGGAATGGGAGAAGATATTTGCAAATGACAGTACAGACAAAAGATTGATATCCAGGATCTATAAAGAACTCCTCAAACTCAACACACACAAAACAGATAATCATATCAAAAAATGGGCAGACGATATGAACAGACACTTCTCCAATGAAGACATACAAATGGCTATCAGACACAGAGTGGACCTCTTCCTGAGCCTCCCTATTACTTCTATACCTGCACCAATCAGAAAATGCTGCTTCCAAAATATGTGTTTCACAAATAACTACATAAGTTCTAGAACATATTAATGAGTTATTTCTCAAACTAAAAATTAAAGAAAATAAACTTTATGCATTTCTGATTTATCCATAAGTATTGTAGGCAGTGCAGGTTCAATTTAGTTTTTACACTCATCCTGTTTTCAGAGTCTGGTTCAGAATCTGTTTTCAGAGTGATTCAGAGATAGCTCATTTCATGCTCATGGATTCAGAGCTTTCTTCTCATAATCCTGCCTGCTAAGTTACATGTTCCTACTCTTCCAAAAGAGGGAACAAGTTCTATTATCACCCATAAGCTGTATCTGTCTAGCATCAATTACAGGAGTTCATGTAGTAAATTCCCCACAACAACCAGGTGATTTTCTCTACATCAACAGTGAAGAAGCTCCCAAGGATATTAAACAACATCATCATCATCATCAACAACAACAACCACCAATTCCATTTAAGGTAACATCAAAAAGAATAGAACTTTTAGGAGTCAACTTAACCAAGTGGGGGAAAAGTCCTGTAAACTGAAAAGTGCAAAGGATTGCCGAAAATACTAAGAAGATTTAAGTAAGTGAGAGGAGCCCACATCCATCGGTTGGATGACTTAATATTGTGAACGTGTAATCAACAACACCCAAATCCATCTCCACATTCAATGCTGTCCTTCCATGAGCTTGTTGCCCCCACTTTAATCCCACAATGTCTACTGCTCACCCCCTGCTTGTTGGAGGGTTTTGAATAAATGTCTGTTCTTTGGATTCAGATATTAGACACTCAATCCCCATGAGTTCCAAATTAGTCCATGAGGGTTTTCAGTGTAGGAGAGATAGAAGAACCCCTCAACTGAGGAGGGCTCCCTTTACAGAAATGTTCTGTGTATACTAATCTTCATATTAATCAAAATTATAAAATTGATTTAAAAAGTATTAATTATATAAGAGAGTCAAATATATAAGCATCTTTCAGGCTAAATTTCAAGGAAACTTTGAGCCCAGAAAAGTCAGCAGGAGCAGAAGAACCAGTTCCCCGGCACCATTCTATTCTCATGGCAGAGACTGGCATCATAAGTCCTTGCAGTGCAGGCTCAGGGGACCTCACAGGAGAATCTAACACACAACAACAGCAATAACTGTCAAACTGGAAGATGAGTCCTTGTAGAATTACTACAAGATGTGAACCATCTTGGTACTCTGAAAAGGTTTAGCCTTTTACATGGTTCAAGATGACAGTAGACTGATTATGACCCAAGCTCCTGGAAGAGGTAAACCCCAATGTCAGGTAATCCTGAAATATCTGCTAACATAAGCAGTGTGCAACACACCATGTATTTAGCCATCCAGAGATCCAGAGATCATTACAGACCTGGGAGAAAACTGTCAGCCCGTACACCACAGAGGGCACCTCTTCATTCTGCTGCCCTGGGCAGTGGCATCATTCTACATCCAATTACACAAGTCTGGACACCTTTCCAAGAGCACTGGGAGGTGTCAGAGGCCCTGGAGAGCTTGGTGTCTCAGCCCAGCAGGTGTCGCTGTGGGACTGGACTGGTGAGGACAGGCTTCTGGTCCAAGGTAACTAGGGAAATACTCTAATAATTCTGGCACACTTGGCAGTCAGTGTCTTCACTGTTGTGTGACTGCAGCTCCTGTGTCCCCGCAGCAGCATGGGGACTCAGTTCTGACTCACCCCCTCCTTCCTGCCTCACTCTCTACCCCAAGGCCTCCTTGCCCAGGCTGGTGCTCAGACTGACACAGAAAGGCCCACACCTGGAGAAGCTGCATCATGAAAATAACTCACCTGCCATGCTACCTGGGTCTAGAGCAAGACATCTGTGGGCAGGGGAGGGGGGATGCCAATAGTGTAGCCTCAGCCAGCAAAACCCTGGGGCTTCTCTGTCCTGCCGTGCTTCTGCTATCACCTCCTCCCTCATAGACAAGGAGTCCCCTTTAGGCCTGAAGAGAAAAATATTCTGGGGTGGGAGAGGCATTTGCCCTACTTTGCTTCCAAACAAAGCCTCATTCTGTCTGTCACCTTATAGCCTCCAGCTTTCCCTCCAGGGCCCTGTCAGACTGTGCTATCCAGGGCATTGGGGTTCTGGTTGGGGGGGGGAAAGGAAAAATTCATATATATATATCATATTTATTATAAATTATAAGTAAATATTACATATTATAAAATTGTATATAATATATAAACATCATATTAACATATATTAAATGTGTACAATATATCAAGTGAATATGAATATCATATTATATATATTCTAGTAAAAATAGATATCATATCTAATATAAAATACTATAGATTATATATAAACATTTTATCATATGTATGTTATAAGTTGCATGGTGAATATATATATCATATATTATCAGTTTTACATTTAAGTACTATAAGTTATATATAGAGGGAGGGAGAAGAAAGTGATGTTACTGTGTGTGGCAATTAATGTGAGCTTGTTTTATCCTGAGTTAAATTTGGAGACAGAGCCAGGTGTGTACGCACGAAGGAATCTGTATTTGCAGCAAATAAGGACATCACAAGGAATAACTTGCACAACCTTGACTCTGAGAACAGGAGAGAGTAAGTTCTTTTTATTTAGTATTTGGGATGAATATTCAAAAGGGGAGCTTTGTCATCCCATATCAAGGTTGGAATAAGTGGGGTCAGGAGGACTGAGAACACAGGCCTCTACAGGCATCCTCTGCTGTGTTATTGCAGACTGGGCTCCTCCTAGTGCAGAGACTCTCACATTATAATGAAGCAGAGGTGGCTGTCCCACAAGAGGAAGCAGCTAGGGACCTGCTCCCAGAGCCAGATTACACTGGAAAGTGTTTGGATTCCTTATCTAGGGTAGGAATTGTGGGGCCTGGTTTCCTTGGAAATGGCACTGAGGGTTTCACCACTGATTTGCTTTTTCTCTAGTCTCTATTTCTCTAGTCTCTCATGCGGTTAGACTCCGTCCTGGCCTGGGAGAGACTGCCAATTGTTACATTCCCTTTGTTCCCTTAAAATCTTTCACTAGTGCACTTTTTTTTTTCATTTCTTCTTAATTCTGACACCTCTTAGGAAGATCTACAATATGTATTCTGGGAAAGTAGAGCTGCTGGAGCAGAGATGACGGGAAATAGCTGGGGGTCTTAACTGACTTCTCCTGTGTCAGGAGAGCTATATCCCAATTTTTGTTTGGTTATTTTGTTTTTTCCCTGGGGACCCCCTAGGTTTTTCTGCTTACACATGGATCCTCTTAGGGCATTCATTGTGTATCAAGATTGACCTTCAGAAAGGAAAAGCCCTGCCAAAAGACAGTTCTCTTCTGGGACAACCAGGATCACCCTAGAGTAAGCAGGGGTTGGTGTGGGGGTGGTCTGCCTGCTCCTTTCAACATTATGAGGAGCTCTTGGGTTCTGGGTTCTTCTTCAACACCCAGTTTCCCAACCTTTGTGCTGACCACTGTCTTCAGACTTCTCAGTTAGAAAGGAATCTTCTGACCCATGATGACTTGAGAATATCTGTGATAGTTTCCCTGGGCTCCCTTCAAGGTCTGGGATCCTGGCTAATTACTGTGAGTCACCAATTTATTCAAGATGAAATATATTTCATTATTTCTCAAACTCAGGATTTTAGTTGCTCTTTCTAAGGAATATGATATTGGTCACTTATTTCTATATATTATTTTATTTTATTTTATTGTCATAGTGTTTCTTTTTTTTTTTTTTTAAAGATTTTATTTATTTATTTGACAGAGAGAGATCACAAAGCAGGCAGAGAGGCAGGCAGAGAGAGAGGAGGAAGCAGGCTCCCTGCTGAGCAGAGAGCCCGATGCGGGGCTCGATCCCAGGACCCTGAGATCATGACCCGAGCCGAAGGTAGCGGCTTAACCCACTGAGCCACCCAGGCGCCCCATGTCATAGTGATTCTTTTTTTAAGCAGCTAAGGTAGCCTAGCAACCTGGAACTTTTTTTTTTAAAATTTTTTTAAAATTTATTTTCAGCGTAACAGTATTCATTGTTTTTGCAGCACACCCAGTGCTCCATGCAATACGTGCCCTCTCCAATACCCACCACCTGGTTCCCCCAACCTCCTACCCTTCGCCCCTTCAGACTCCTCAGATTGTTTTTCAGGGTCCATATTCTCTCATGGTTCACCTCCCCTTCCAATTTCCCTCAACTCCCTTCTCCTCTCTAACTCCCTTTGTCCTCCATGCTATTTGTTATTTCTATATTTTATGGTGACTTACAGAAGTTGACACATTTTTTTTTCACATATGTCCATTATTCTTTCTAATTCTTTCTTTTTCTTTTAACTTTGGGTCCTCCTTATCTTCAAATTTGGTGCAACTAAAATTGCATACCTTTCTCCAGTATATCAAAGGATCTTTTGATAAATAGACCCAACACGATTGGGTAGGAACCTTTGTGTGATGTAAGCTGGGCTCTCACAGACATTGAGGAGAGCAAACAGCAACAATGCATATTGCGTGGGACAATATACTAACAGTTCTGAAATGAATATAAAATCATACTTTATTCACATCGTGATGAACACAGATTTGACACAGGTGGACATTCCTTAAATGAGTATTTAAGGAATGTAGGGGAGGTGGGCCTGGGTGTGTCAGTCAGTGAGGCATCTGCCTTAGGTTTCAGTCATGACCTCAGGGTCCTGGGATCAAGCAGTGGGTCTGGCTCAGCAGGGACTCTGCTTCTCCCTCTCCTTCTTCACCCCTCCCAGCTTATACATGCACTGTCTCTCTCAAAAATAAATAAAATCTTGAAAAATATAAAGAATGTAGGGGAGAATGAATGAATGAATGCATAGATGAATGAATTAATGAATCAATGAATGAATGGTGCAGACTAAGCCCTCATCTAGACATTTACTGAATTGCCTACATCCTTCCTATGGGGGAGGGAAGGTGTTTCTCAACTCTGGTCATCTGTGTTTCCACACCTCTCCACAGTCACACCATGGTCACTATATGACAGAGGGACAACACACTATCAGCAAGCCCCAACTGCTCTCTTACCTGACCTCACCTGTGTCAGTCTGGGCATCCCCATCAAGGTGGGAATCACCCTCCATCACCCTGACACTCTGGATCATCTCTCCTTCTCTCACAGCCCAGGGTCCATATGGTTAACTCCCTGTGTCACACCTGGAGACATGCGACATTTCTCCCTTCCCTGTTTCCTCTGCTGTCTGCTTTCTCCACCAACATTCCTGGTGTTCCCTTCCATGTCTCCCTGTCCCAGGTTCTGTCCTAGAACTTCCTACAGAGCTAAATCCCTAATGACCAGCCCTGACTAGAAGCCTAGCTTCTGGTCTCACAGCAAATGGAGGGGAGGTCACAGAATGGTCCTTCCATTGTTCCTGCTGGATACCCAGGCCCTGCTCTGTCCCCACAGTACCTGTGTGTCCTGTCAGTGTTGCTCAGGAAGGGCTCAACATTCTCACACTTGGTGTCCTCCTCTGTGAAGATTTGTGTCCTCTCTGCAAGCTCTTCTTAACACTCAGCACCCAGATCCAGGACACCTCCTCTGAGCCCTCCTGTGGGGACAGATTCCTTCTCTCTGATCCCTGTGTCTTGTCCTCAGCTCCACGGAGATTCACAGGCTTTCCTAGGTCAGGACTGCACTTATACCTCCTGCTAGACCCCAGTTCATGGAGGAAGCCTGATCACGGACAGCGCACCAGGACATTTGTCCTTCCCTGGAGGGTCACTGTCACATGGTGGGAACACAGGTTTCACAGAAGCAGGTGAAGAGGCTGGTCATCTATGGGAATGAAGGAGAGATTCTCCCAGAGACCAACAAGGGGCGCTGTGTGATTGTCTTAGGGTTTCTGCAGGACAGCATCTCCCAGCAAGGCAGTCTTCCACTGACAGGAGGCCTGAAGGCTGGATCCCTAGTTTTTAGTGGGGACAGGCTGGTGTAGTCTTCTTGAGTCTGGATAAGTCCTTGGACCAGGGCCTGTTAGGTCCCAGGAGCTGCTTCCTCCAGGCCCACCAGAGGGAATCTAGTACATCAGGAATTCTCCCTATCAAAGGCCCATAGAACTGGAAATGCACAGGAGGGAGAAACAGGTGTGGGTCTCATTTGCATGAGCAGCCCCTCCTTTTGGACAGGGGATAAGACAAAACAGGGGCAGCCAATCTCAGCTCTGTGAGCTAAGAAGAGGCTGTGTCATCATGGCCTGGAGCTCTGTCCTCCTTGTGCTCTTCTTTTTTTTTTTTTTTTAAGATTTTATTTATTTATGAGAGAGAGAGAGAGCGAGCACAGGCAGACAGAATGGCAGGCAGAGGCAGAGGGAGAAGCAGGCTCCCTGCAAAGCAAGGAGCCCTATGTGGGACTCGATCCCAGGACTCTGGGATCATGACCTGAGCCGAAGGCAGCTGCTTAACCAACTGAGCCACCCAGGCGTCCCTCCTTGTGCTCTTCTGTCACTGCACAGGTAGGGACAGGCCCCAGGGCAAGAGAGTGGCTCCCCAGCCTAATAGATCCCTCTGGCTCAGCTCCTCAACCACATGCACCCTAACACTTCTCTTCATTCTGATGTCCGTGCTTGCAGGTTCCCTGTCCTAGCCTATGCTGACTCAGATGCCCTCCCTCTCTACATCTCCGGGAACAACAGCCAGACTCACCTGCACCCTGAGCAGGGACATCAGTGTTGGTAGTAAATACATGTACCAGAAAAGCCTGGAATTCCTCCCCAATTTTTCCTGTACTATTACACAGATCCAGACAAGAAGCTGGGACCTGGGGTCCCCAGTCGTGTCTCTGGTTCCAAAGAAGCCTCCACTAATATGGCAAGTTTGCTCATCTCTGACCTGCAGCCTGAGGACGAGGCTGACTATTACTGCAGTGTAGGTTACACCAATGGGAGCAGTTTTCATTACCCACAGTATGTCAGACAATGAAGAAGTGAGACAAAAACCTCTGGACATTCAGACCTTGTCTCTGAGCCTTTTGTATTGAGAAACATTTGTGGAGCTTCCTATCAGATGTATGCCAGTGGCGCTATGCATGGTGACAGACACAGATGAGAGACTGTGACAAAGTCCTGGTTCCATGTGGTGACACATATATTGAGGTGGTTAATTCCTTCACTGGTGACAGCAGTAGAACATATTCCCCAGGAATTTGGCCATGAAATGGGGCCCTGCTGGAACTCTGTCCTTTCCTTACACATGGAACCAACCCATGGAGAGTCTCAAATATTAGACAAAATGTATATTAATACTAATAAATATTAGCATCACTAATACATTTTGCCTTGTTACACATGTAGAACAGAAGATGACATCCACCCAGAAGCACCACACAATATCATACTATGTTTTAGGAATCACTACACACATATGTATATTTTCTTTTAAGATTTTATTTTTAAGTACTCTCTAAACCCTTCTTGGGTTCAAACATGCAACCATGAGATCTAGTGTCTCATGCCCCAGGGACTGTGCCAACCAGGCACACGTCTAGGTGCATATTTCAGAACAGAGTGCCACCTGTGGCTTATTGCAGCCACCAAGTCCTGCTTTTTGCCTCCAAATGAGAAAGCTAATTTAGTAGATGAATATTCTGAGGAGCCTCCCGTCCTTAACAGAGATTTCACCAAAAAGCTGTTTGTTTGCCACTGGGAACTGGCAGTGAGCCTGGAGTCCAGAACCTATACTGTCTGAATGTGCTGCTATTAAGCTAAAATGAAGTCTCTGTGTCAAATATGTAAAAATCCCTGGCAGCTCAGCTCAAGGTCACTCACACTCTGTGTGGTTGGTTGTTTTGTGGTGGTTTTTTCCCCTTTCATTTTAGTCAAACACACAATTCGTGGAGCCACAGAATTCTCAGGGCCTCACTGATGGACAGCACATACGCACATACAAGCACACACACACACACACAAATATAAATACATAATTTATATATAAACACATAAATATAAATATGATTAAATTTATATATAAATATATAAAATTATATAATCAAATTATATATGATAAAACATATAAATAGAAAAAACTATATAATCAAATCATATATATATGATTTGATTATATAGTTTTTTCTATTTATATATATTGCTTTGCCCCACTTTGCTTCACAAATTAAGTTTCTTGCCTTCCAGGAGGTCTTAAAGTAGGCTCTTAATTTAATTAATTAATTAATTAATTAATTTTTAAGATTTTATTTCTTTGGTTTATAATTTTATATCTTATGAAATTATAAGATTTTATGTATTTATGTATTTATGTATTCCTTTATTTAATTTGAGAGAGAGAGAGAGTCAGATAGGGAACACAGCAGGGGAAGTGTAGCAGGCTTCCCGAATAGCAGGGAGCCCAGTGTAGGGCTTGAGCCTAGGACCCTGGGACCATGACTAGAACCAAAGGCTGATGCCCAATGACTGAGCCATACAGGCGCCCCAGGCTCTTAATTTTATTTTATTATTATTATTTTTTTATTTTTTAAAAGATTTTATTTATTTATTTGACAGACAGAGATCACGAGTAGGCAGAGATGTAGGCAGAGAGAGAGGGAAACAGGCTCCCTGATGAGCAGAGAGCCTGATGAGGGGCTTGATCCAAGGACCCTGAGATCAGGACCTGAGCCAAAGTCAGTGGCTTTAACCCACTGAGCCACCCAGGCGCCCCAAGTTTCTTAATTTTAAACTAAAATAAAGCAGAGCCTTTACTGTGAGAAAGAGAAATGTTTCGTTGTAATTTAGTGACAAATTCAAATACGTCTGGGAGATTGGCCTCCCATTGAAAGTTCTCAGTTCAGTTTGGTAATGCTTGAAGCTGCCACCATGATTAATTAAGGGGGATGTATTTGCAGTAGTTGCCAAAAATCTCATTTAAATGTGCCTCTGTTAACAACCCATGGAGGGAAGTCACAATGTGATGATCCACATCCTAGATTTACCTGATTGTCCAAAAGGCATTATCTTTCTCTGTGTACCAAGTTAATCTTTACTATTTCAACATTTAGTTCCTATTTTGTTTAAAACAGTTCATGTCTTCATGGGTCTCAAGGGAACGAATGGATTCTGCATTAATGCTTTATGTCTGTATCGTCATGGGATATTAACAGTCAGCCTTTATATTTTTGGCCATTTTTTTTGGTTTCCATTCTAATAACATTTAGGAATGTTTCATTCCCTACTGTAAAATCTTTTCACACAACTATTCGCAATCAGTGTGTCTTCTTTGGTGGGTGTTGCTTGGTTTTAAAAAGATAAGTAGACTGTCTATGTACTTAGTGTTGAATTTTTAGAGTTCTTTATATATTCTGTGTGCACATTTTGAGATTAAATGAAAAAAAAAGTAAGTGACAGAAACAGTCCTTCTATCTGCTAGTCCATTTGTTCACAGTCATGTGAGAGAAGAGAACCGAAGTTGCCAAACTGCAAGTTAGTGCAATGGCACCCTTGTTGTGCTGATTTTTAATTGAAGGGAAATTTAAGCTTGGATTTAAGGCAAGAAAGAATCATTGGGAAACTACCATACATTAAGGCTCAGAGAGCTATTCAGGAAGTGGAGAATGAAATTCTCGATAAAAATAGTAAAGTAGTATTTAAATAGTAAAAAAAAAAGTAATAGTAAAAAAAAAGTAATACACAAGAGGATATGCATTGCTCAGTTCTCAAAGAAGGAAAGATGGATGGATGGATGGATAGATGGATAGATGGGTGGATGGATGGAAGGAAGGGGGTAAGGAAGGAATGGAGGGAGGAAAGGAGAAAGGGAGGGAGGGAGGAGGTGTTCCTTACTCAATGACTCACACAATCCCATCTATCCTTCCAGATCCTATTCCTTGAGGTCACATTCTTGACCTAGAGCTCACTCTCCAGTTACCCTATGTTCTCCTTTCGAAAGACCACCATGCAGTCCATGATTCTGTGCCCCAGGATTCCTGGGCTGGCCTTGACTGATACTAACAGGCCTCCAGGCCTGGGCAGAGGAAGGGGCGGTCAGGACCTGAGGGGTGGGGGTTTGGGTTAGAGCTCCTGGATTAACAGGGCTGGGAAGAATGAAGGAATCCATATTTCTTAAAATAATGCTTCTCTGCATGGGTCCCAGGGTGCCCTGGGGTACCTCTCCTTGTCTCCCTCTCTTTCTCCACAGGATCCACTCACAGGGCTCTCAGGCACACACCAGGCTCTCCTGAGATTTTTCTGGGTGCAAGGTAATCCCTCCTGTGGACCCTGCAGGTGATGAGCCTTTATGGCAGCCTTCCTGCCTTAGAGGAGCTAGACTGCCTGCTATGACCACAGGAATTCACTGCCATGATGGCACCTGCCCAATGTCCTCCACACACATTTCACTAATTATCACCCTTCTGGTTCTATTTCCCAGTCTTCACTCAGGTGAGCTCTATTCTTCACAGTCTCCAAACCTGAGAGATGAGACTCCTGGGTTATCCCTTTTGTCCTTCCCTTCACAGACACAGGAGGACATGGCTCCTATGGGATTGCATCCTCAAGATGTCTGACATGTTCTTTCCTTATTTTTCCATTTTTTTCTGCCAAAGGTTCCTCACACCCACACATGCTCCTCTTGTCTGATGTGATTCTAGTGTAGCCATTTATGTCTGGTCATACATGCAGTCCAGTGCGTGTCACATCTCCACTGCCAGGTCTCTGCTGCCCATGGACAATGATTTGCTCAGGGGTCTGCCCAAACCCTCTGCACCCTGCCTACCCCTGAGACCACTGTCACATCTCTCTGTGCTCATCTAAGGGTCTGTGCGTCTGTTGCCCCACTTGGCCTGTGTCATTAACGAAAGAGGGGGAGGATTAAAAATGACATTGCAAGACTCCACCAAACAGCTGAATTTTAGAATAAAACCAAACTGTGGAAAGACAATGTTCTGTGCCTTTTTAGATGTATTTTATTTTTCTATTTGATGGTGGTGGTTGTGCTCACAAGGGGGGTCCTCATAGGAACAGAAGGCCTTTATAGAAAAAACACATTCTTTTTGTATTTTTCAAGTTCTACTTTTAGTTATTTTGTTACATCTACAAGCACACACAATTGAACAATGACTTTAGGGGGCTTTCATGTCATTGTGTACTCACCTAATTCAATGCCTTTGAAATTTAAACACCATATATTATTTTCACATATTGATTTTAATTAATAAGTAAATTATTTTACAAAATTAATCATTCTGATTCCTGAAATAGTGATTTATATGACATACATTGAACTATATGTGTGGAACCAAATGATGCACATCAACAAAGTAAGATTTTAATTAAAAACATATCTAAAATAGCCCATTATACAACTTAAAATTGAATTTTCTAACATATCTCTATACCATTTTATAACAAATATTTCAGAAGTTACTGAAATGCACACAGTTCTTTTAATTACAGAAAGAGTAATGCAAATATTTGATTTTTCTCCATCTGTCTATTATGCATTTCAAATTGTCCTGGGGTTGACCAGAAGGCTCCTACCATGGAGGAGATCAGCAGAGGGAACCAGGTATGACACTGACAGCTCTTGCCTGGGACCTGCAGCTGTAAGGTTCCAGGATAATTTTTTTTCCTTCCTAGTTCATGCCCTGAGCCCATTGTGAAAGGCACTGCGATGTGTGTTTCACACATAACAAGAGGTGGCTGTGCTGTCCAGTCACCTAATCTGTCTGCCATGGGATCTGTAAGTGTATGTTTGCATATGTCTGAGGACACTTGCTGATGCTGTGCACTGGGGGCTGGTTCCGGGGCTCCAGACCAGATGCCACCTCACACAGCCAATGGAGGCCTGAGACCGACCTGTGGCTGCAGCCCTGGCTCTTGTCTTACAGGAGACTTAAGTCTGTGCATGTGAAGGGTTTTAAAGCTCAGACTCATGCATCATCTCTTCCATTGAGCAGACAGCAGGTCCAACATTAGTTTTCAAGTGAGCTTCTCTTCAGCGAGTTACTCCACGTAGTGTGTTTCATGGTTGGAAGACACCTGGGTTTGTTGTAGAAATGATAATAATTGATGGTTTCCATGTATTAATCCATTTAAAAATAATTCACACTTCTTATAATTTCTAATGCCTTTACATAAAAGGTTTAAATTCTAGTACAATTAATGGATTGATTTTGTACAGACAGTACTTGTGGTCATAAGTAGGAAGCACACAATGTTCACTTTTGTGCATGTGACATCCATCTCAGTATGTCTTACTAGAGAGTCAGAACTGGATGCATGTCTTTAGTTTGTGCTGGGAAGTCAGACAGGATATCTGAGTCCAGCGGTGGACGGACAGGGAGCCCAGGGCTACCTGTCTTCAACTGAGACCACCCCCTGCCTGGCCTCCCTGACAGGAGGACTCAGCAGCTGAGTCCTCCTGGAATTAAGCCCTTCTTCAGGGACACCCAAGGGCCTTTAGAGACTCAGAACTGGACTCAGATTTGGTTCTATGTCATGACGTCCCTGTGCTTCCTCCCCTGCATCCTCCTCCCTAGCCACACCCCATACATTGGGGGGTAGAAGGAGAGAGACCCTCAGACAGGCATACCTGTGAACCCCCATGATGGCCTTGGAGCTGCTGGGCTTCTCCAGGGGGTGGGATGTGCATGTGCATGAGGAGCCCCTCCTCAGGGACATGTGTTTCAGTGAGAGACTGAGGGGGGGGGGTTCCAGCAGATCTGTAGATCTCAGGTTGAAGAGCTGACTTGACTGCACCTTGGCCCAGACCTGTCCCCTCCACATGCTTCCCAGGTTCTGCAAAGGTGACAGGCAAGGTGCAGCAGGAGACTCACCTTCTCTCTCCTCATATGCTAAGGTATCGTCTCATGGGATAGATCTGAAACAGACACAGACGCACACATATCATGTCCCTGATCCACCAGCACTCAGCCTCTCTGGGCTTCTAGTCATACCTCCTTCTATACCCGATATGAAAGTGAAGATCCTGAACCCAAGAACCATGCTGGGGACAGTGGTGGTAGCATCTCCATGGATTGGCCAGTTCTTGTCATGACACAGCTCCTATCTGTCTCCTGTCAGCTGAGTCCAGAGCAGTGTTATGGGCACATGTGGCAAATCTTCTCTCTTCCTGGGAGAAACCAAGGCCTCCTTAGGAGAACAAAAATGGGTTGTAACCAGGACTTCACTCAGGGACAACAGATCAAGGATGGAGTGGCAAAGAGATAAAATACCTTTTAAGACACTTTCCAGTTGCTCTGAATATCCCCCATTCCCTATGAGGCTGGCACCTCTAACTCTGAAAGCCACCCAGTGAGCTCCAGGGACACCTGTAGAAGTTGAGCATGTCAGGCTCACAATGGTTAGACACCTAGGAAACCAGAAGGCAGATGGTCCATGAACTTGAGCTGGTCAGCAGAAGTAGGGAACTGTTACATTGAAAGAACACACTCCTTGTCCATCAAATGTGGGGAAACCTTGGTGTTAGACCTGGGCCTCGAGGGCCAGAGTGGGAGGAGGAAAGCCCTCTGGAGATGCTTTAAATCCTGTCCCAGAGAGTTTCCAAGGTATAGAATACTGACCTCAACAGGCAGTTTGGTTTGTAGGGATGTCCTGAATTTACCCATAAATCTGACTCTAAAAATTTGGCTTGTTATCAATCACTGGGCTGCTGCTGGTCGAGTTATTGTTACACCCATCGCTGTGCTGACAAAGCTCGTCCTATGTGGGTGTGGACAGTCTCCTCTGTGCCAGCAGTGCATGTGGACTGTATTGCTGTTTCTCAGGATGGCCTTGCTTTCTTTAATAGATTACAAAGTCTTGTCCATTACCCATTGTCTTGCTCTTGTCCCAAAATCTACTCAGAGGAAGTATGTGCTACTTGTTGGTAGGGGGTCAAAGACCATACTCACCCCGCCCGTTAGTCTCCCTTTCTGCTTCGCTGACCAGCATTATTCCAAGGATGGCTTCTCATCCATATCAGCATGGGAGGCATCTGAGCACATAGAGGCTCATGGAGGGAGAGCAGCTATAAGAGGTGAGGATGTTGCCACCCTTCAGTTTCTGATCAATGGGGCACAGGTGAAAACACTCCCCCTTTTTGTGAAGAAGAAGCCCAGACAAGGAACTGCACAACTCTGGGAAATCACTGGGACTCCCCAAGGTCCATGAACTGAGCCCAGAGTTTTCAGAGGAGGGGTCTGAGGTAGTGGAGATTTGATTTAGGAAGTATTAAGAACTTGGGGATCAAGGCTGCCTCCACACTGAGCAGACAGATCCAGCTGGGCTCTCAGAGGTTTAGGCCATGAACAGGTGTTTGCCCTGTGATCAGAGGAAACACTGTGGACGTGTTCTGTGGTCCTTACACAGTTGCTTAGTGAGGATCATTCTAGCAAAGTAGACTGGACTTGGTGGCTGGGTCCTGTGCTCCCTGATGGGGACTCAGCATCTGTGTCCTCTCAAGCCTGGCAGACTCCCCTGAGTGGGGACCTGTATGTGGTCTCAGCAGGTGCTTCCTCCCAGGGCTCTTACCAGGGGTGAGGCCAATTGTTATCGTCTTCAGTGTATGTGTGAGGTGTGCTTCATCTCCAGGGCTCAAGGAGGGGCTGGGCAGTCACCGAATGGGTATAATTTGCATGGACAGCCCCTTCTGTCACAGAAGCTTGAGGGGAAAAGGAGGCCTGGGGCAGCCCAGGCCACTGCGGGGGCTTGAGTCTGTATCACAATGGCCTGGATTTTTATCTCTTGGTCATACTCTCTCACTGCACAAGGAAGGACTAGTCTCAAGGACACAGAACAAACTGTCCATCTATGTCAGCCACTCTGACTTAGAGGTTTGAGGAATATACTCTGGCCCCTGATGCATCAGCCATAAGTGGGTTTGCAGGTTCTGTGTCCCACCCTGTGCTGACTCAGCCACCCCCTCTCTCTCAGCATCTCTGGGATCATCAGCCAGACACGTCTGCACCATGAGCAGTGGCTTCAGTGTGTGAAATTCTGCCTTATCTTCATTCTAGCAGCAGCCAGGAAGCCCTCCCTAGCATCTGCTGAGGTGCTACTCTGATTCAACAGGTCTCTGGGACTCCAGCTTCTTCGCTGTGTCCAAGGATGCCTCAGCCCATGCAGGACTTCTGCTCATCTTCTGCAGCCTGAGGACAAGGTTGACTCTCACTGGGATACAGATCACGGCGGTGAGAGCAGCTTTCATTACTCACAGTGTCTCAGATAAAGAGGAAGCAAGACAAAGACCCTTGGGCCCATGGACCTTGGCTTCAGACTATTTTCATTGAGAAACTTATCCTGGAGACACACAGGGGGTACATATCTGTTGGAAGATCTGTTCTTGAACAGAAAAGAAATACCCAGGTTATGCCTGCAAGGTGACACATCACATGGCATTCCTGGAAGACAGGGACAGATGAGGTATCAGAGCTCAACTACCATCACCACTCAACACTGAGAAGTTGAAGAGGAATAAATACTGTGTTTACAACTGAACATGTGACCCAGTGAACATTCAAACACATTCAGTTTCACCATCTTATTCCATAAAGTGTGACCTTGTGTCACTACTGATGTATCCACAGCTGATACCCTGATGACAACCTTGGCCACAGACACACTCTCCTCCCTCTGAACCAGTTACATATGAACTTGGACCAGATCCTACAGACTCTCCCTGGCAGCACACCCCACCCCTCTCTCTGCTCCCATGTCCCATGAGCTTTAGTCTCTCCCTCTGGCTCTTCAGGCTGAACTCTGTCTCCACATCAGGATTTCAGAGAAAACTGGGACTGATTGTGCTGTAGTTTCCAGTCTCCAGGGTCCATCTCTAGGGAGGAGAATGACCAGAAAAGTGAGCTGCATAAAACCCCTCACATTCTCCTTATTTTTGTCATTTATCAAGACCAGGACATCTGATTTAAGAAATTGTAAAAAGGTTTGCTCTCATTGACTCCTCGCTGTCAAAGTAAATCTTCCCCCGTGGAGAAGGTGTTTGAGTTCCTGGTCTTTAAATCAGGTATACAGGACCCTGAAGATAAAGAATAATCCCTCAAGGGGCACCTGGGTGCCTCAGTGGGTTAAAGCCTCTGTCTTTGGCTCAGGTCATGATCCCAGGGTCCTGGGATCGAGCCCCACATCAGGCTCACTGCTCAGCAGGGAGCCTGCTTCCTCTTCTTTCTCTCTGCCTGCCTCGCTGCCTACTGGTGATCTCTGAATGTCAAATAAATGAATAAAATCTTAAAAAAATAATAATCCCTCAGTGTGCAGAGAAGCGTTAAAAAGGGCTGAAGGTCACTTGGCCTCATTTGTGGTCACACACACACACACACACACACAGACATGTGCATGCACGCACACACACACACATACACAAACACAGCTGTCTTCCCTCTGGTTGTATATTTTACTGAACTCTGCAGTTTCTGGGGCTTCTTTTCCCTTTAGAAATCAGGTCAACTTGTGCACACCTAGCTGTTCTCAGTGCCACAATCTCCAAGAAGCATAATCTCCACAAGTAGTAAACACCAGTGACATTAAGTATGGCTGGGGTCCTGTCACTAGGGCAACGAGGATGTGCCCTGACCAACTGCTCTTCTGTGATGAGCTGATACTAAGAGTTCCCAGGACAAGTCTCTGTCCCCATGGGCAACTCAAACCCTGGTCATCTCTGGGCTCCAGTCAGTGTCTGAGGTTGATCAGTACATTGATTCTGGGACCCCAGCCTCAGTGCTATTCCCAAGGAGCTCTAGGCCCATGTGGGACAGAAGACACAATGTTCTGTGGTCTCAGCGTTTAGCTGTTACTCCCTTAGTCATCTCCCTGACACCTTGAAAGAGGCTGGACATCTGTTGAGATTCCTCTGTCCTAACACAGTGCCACAGGGCTGTGTCCCTTTTATCTCCAACTCTCCTCCACTCAGATATGGGAACATGGACAGAGACTTCCCATCTAGTTGGTCTTGGGTAAGAGAACTTCCTTCGTCTAGTCATTGGTGGCTGAGTGAGCAATAGTTCTGACCTGAATGTGCTGAAAACAAGGCACAGGGAGTAGAGCTATGCACACCCCTGAGTCCAGTCTGATCCCAAATCTTTCCTTCCTGGAGGGTCTGTCTGTGTTTGATAATTCCACCTCTGAGATGGCTCTGAAGTTCACAGAAACAGCTTCTTCTTGGGTTTCACTGGGCACCACGTCAGCTTTTTACCTGCTAGACCAGACCCATGATACACATCTCATGACTGCAATAATAGAAACAAATCAAGTGATTTTAGAAACAAATTTATAGACTCATAGTTAGCTGAAAATGGAAGACATTTATTTTCCATTGTTTTTGCATTAATGCCCTTAACCATAAATTCCATCCATTTTCTCTCTGCAACAAACAGGTGTGTCAAAAGTACGCTAGTGATTTTACTTGCACCTTCTCCTTGTCATCATCCCTGAGTTTATATCAATCTGACTGAGTTAAATTTGGATAAACTCGCCTGGATCCATTTCAAGTGCAGAGCTGGCAAAGTAGTTACTAATAAATAAAATGTGTCACTGCATCCCTGTCACATCTGCAGTGTCACTCCTTCCCTTATAGGACCTCCTGCAGGTTTGTCCCTTGTACTTTGAGGTCAGTGTCACAGAGTATCACGTTGCAGGGCTTCTGTGGACTTGTGTCTGTGCTGGGAGGACAGATCCTAGAAGGGAATTACTGTCCACAGTGTGTGAAAGAGTGTGGTTTCAAGTAGGTACAAGTGGTGAAAGATGACAAAGATGTTCAGTGAGTAAACCCTCTAGGAATACAACCCTCTAGGAATTGGAATAACCCCTCTAGGAATATACTAAAACTTGTAGAGAAGAACTCCCATCTCCTGAGTGCTTGCCCTGGAAATCACAGAGGAGTCCCATAAAAGAAAAGGTCCAGCATCCACCACAGAAGGGGCCATGTGTCCTCTGGGTCCCATCACTGTTCTGAACTTCATCCTGATCTAAGGGGAGATTATGCAGAGACACCATTTGAGTCCTGACCCATGAAAGCCATGGACAGACTCACTCCGAGGAGTCTAACTAGAGAATAATGTCTGCGATGTGGAAAGGAATCATAAGGGGAGCACTGGCCTGGCTCTAATGCAACAGACAGTGGTCAGTGCCGTGGGAAGGCCAGAGCTTTCTGATGAGCATTGGTCACCATGTCACCCAGGGGTGTTTCTGGGCCTGGACACAAGGGTGTCCTCAGGTCCCATTTCTGAGGGATCAGAAGTGATCAGAGATGGGCCAGTCACCTGACCCTGCCTGTGCCCTCTGCTCTGGGTTCACAGTTGGGAACTCTCAACCCAATAGTTTCACACAACAACACCCACTTCCCAACCACCCTGACATCTTCAGTCAATGAAATCTGACTCAGGGCCAATGAAGGGTCAGAAAGGGGGGTCTCATTTGCATGGACAGGTCCTCCTTCTGACAGAAGATGAAGAGAGATAGAGGGATTAGGGGAAGTCTGCTCAGCTGTGGGGCACAGAAGGCAAGATTTGTAACTTTATCTACCATGGTGGCGTCCATTCTCATCCTCTTACTCCTTACTCATTGCACAGGTGACGGGATGTGGAGACAAGAGAAGTGGTCCTGGGAGGATATGTGGGTCCTTGTCTCTAGACCCCACCATCACCCTCTCTGTGTCTCTCCTCCTTGCCAGGTCCTCATCCCAGTCTGTGCTTACTCAGCCACCCCCCATGTCTGGGGCCAGGGACTACAGTGTCGCCATCTCCTACACTGGAAGCAGCTTCAACCTCAGTAGTAATTATGTGAATGGCACCAACAGCTCCCAGGAACAGCCCCCCAAACCATCATCTATCATTATAACAAATAATGATACGGGTCCCTGATAGATTCCTTGTTCCTGATCAGTCAGTTCAGGCACCCTGACCATCACTGGGCTCTAGGCTGAGGAAGAGGCTGAGTATTACTGCTCAGCATGGGACATCAGGCTCAGAGCTCACAGTGCTCCAGGCCTGTGGGGAAGTGAGACAAAAACCTACTTACTCATTTGCAAAGAGGAGGACACCTCAGGAATTGCCTGACAATCTCACCTGTGATTCTCTTTTTTTCATTTGCGGATGCCTTGGTCCCAGGTCCACCAAGGGGCAGCACCAGAGAGTGAGGCTCCTTCTGCCCCTTCTATTCTCAAATTCATTCTAAGCAGCCAATTCTTAGAAGATTCTTCATGGAAACAGAAATTTGTTGTCTTTACCAATGAGGGACAGTTTACTTCTAGACTGGTTCTTTTTCACTTTTTTTTTTCCTTCTTATTTTAAGAGTAATGAAACATTCTATTTTTCCACTGAATGCATCA
Organism: Lontra canadensis; assembly: GCF_010015895.1. NCBI lineage: Eukaryota > Metazoa > Chordata > Mammalia > Carnivora > Mustelidae > Lontra > Lontra canadensis. Next base: position 6,620,943 of record NW_022631081.1, read on the forward strand.
TGGTCTATGCATGTTATACTTGAAGAATGAGTCAGCCCTGTTTGATTCTGATAATATTATCTACCTGACTATAACCGGTGCTGGCTAGTTTTGTCCTTTTCTGATTGTGTGTGTGTGTGTGAAAAAGATGTCAGTTTCCAATTATAAACTTATATAAAAAAATCCAAAATTTTTGTACATAGAGATCCCGCATGTGAATGTTTATACCAGGTTATTCATAATCACTAAAGACTGAAAGCACCCCATTATCTGCACATTAATTTTTTCCAGGTTTATATATAATCACCCAATCCGAGAACCAGCTAAAATGTCACCTGATAGGTGTAACATTTATAAAATGGGATATTATTCATATTATGAAGGTAATTATATCACATTTTGGTAGAGACAAAACTTTCAATACATGTAAAGATCTGCAGTTTCTGGGGGCCTAAAGGAAGAAAAAGCTGAACATGTCAACAGAGGAACATGTATTTGAGCAAGGTAATTATTCTATATGATAATGTAATGGCACTGAAATGATACCATTGTCTTGTCAAAATTCATTCAAAACCATGAAGTCACATGACAGAATTCTAAATTGTGCATGTAAAAAAAATCACTTAGGAGATTTGGAGGTCATGATGGAATAGAAATTGTGACAAAGGGGCGCCTGGGTGGCTCAGTGGGTTAAAGCATCTGCCTTCGGCTCAGTTCATGATCTCAGGGTCCTGGGATTGAGCCCCGCATCAGGCTCTCTGCTCAGCGGGGAGCCTGCTTTCCTTCCTCTCTCCCCGCCTGCCTCTTTGCCTACCTGTGATCTCTCTCTCTGTCAAATAAATCAATAAAATATAAAAAAAAGAAAATGTGACAAAACCCATCCATCTGCAGTATAAATATGTGATTCTACCTCACTGTAGGTCTTGGGTGAAAGCTGCTAATTTGAGTGACTTTGAATTGAGTGGATGGACATCTGGGCTCTTTCCATAGTTTGGCTCTTGTGGACACTGATGCTCTAAATATTGGAGTGATGAATGGATAAATAAGAGTGTGTATATATACATGTATGTATATGTGTATGTATGTGTGTGTGTGTGTGTGTGTACATGGAATGGAATATTATAAGGACATCGAAAAACTGAAATCTTGCCATTTGCAATGGTGTGGATGGAACTAGAGGATATTATGTTCAGTGAAATATGTCAATCATTATCATATGATCTCTCTGATATTTGGAATTTAAGAATCAAATCAGAGGTTCATAGGAAAAAGAGAAAAAATAAAACAAGACGAAACCTGAGAAGGAGACAAACCATAAGAGACCCTAAATCATAGGAAACAAATTGAGGTTTGTTGGAGGGGAGGGGGTGAATGGATGGGGTGATTGGGTGATGAACATGAAGGAGGGGACATGATGTAATGAGCACTGAGTATTCTATAAGGCTGATGAATCACAGGCCTGTACATCTGAAACCAATTCTACATTATATGTTTATTAATTGAATTTAAATCTTAAAATTGTTAAACACTGAAACAAAATGAGTGGAGCCTGTAAATGTAAAGACATTGGAGACTGCACAGTGACCTCTCTACTCTAGTAGATAAGGTTGCTTCCCATGGGGAACGGGTGGATTATTTTGATGGGACTTCTCTGTTTACTGAAATTGAACAATTAGGTAAATGGATTGGTGGTGGTAGAACCAGATTTCTCACTTTGAAAATGGAAATTCACAGATATAGCCGAGGGAGGAAGCTTAAGTGAAGTGTGTGGTCATGGACTAGAGCTGGAGGCGGCAGTTTGGAAGCATGTGTGATCTGATGAAGACAGAAAATTGCATGTTCAAACAGTTACCAACATGCATGGCCATATTTATGGGTTAGATCATATGTCCTTTGTCTGCTGAACAGAAGGGGAAGGAATGATGCCCGACTGCTATGAGATGCATTTTCCCAGATATTTCTTTCTAATACCATTTTACTGGGAAATGATGCCATATTCTTCGGGGAGATGTTTAATCCTCAGATCAGAAACTAGGCAGGATGAGGATGGAAGGCCTTGTAGTGTCAGAAACTAAAAATTGTTCAAAACAATCACAGGCATATCAGTGCACACCCAGCACACACAGGAATGTATTTGCACGTGCATGTGTGCATGCACATAAATGATGACAGAGTGTGTGGAGGAGCTCGTGAGCGACCTTAAAAATGTTTCAATTGGGTAAAACTGGAAGGACTTGAGGACAAAAAAGTAATATATAGATTATAACTCAGCATCTAAATAGCTGTCTATGATTCATATTGTTAACTGGTTGAGGAAATAAATAAATGGAGAAAGAAGAGATGCATTACCGTGCAGTATACATCCAGGAACATGTGACAATTTTTAAAATCATTTTTTTAAATTTATTTTCAGCATAACAGTATTCATTGTTTTTGTACCACACCCAGTGCTCCATGCAATCCGTGCCCACTCTAATACCCACCACCTGGTTCCCGAACCTCCCACCCCCCACCTCTTCAAACCCTTCAGATTGTTTTTCAGAGTCCATAGTCTCTCACTGTTCACCTCCCCTTCCAATTTCCCCCAACTCCCTTATCCTAAATCCCCATGTCCTCCATGCTATTTCTTATGCTCCACAAATAAGTGAAACCATATGATAATTGACTCTCTCTGCTTGACTTATTTCACTCAGCATAATCTCTTCCAGTCCCGTCTATGCTGCTACAAAAGTTGGGTATTCATCCTTTCTGATGGAGCCATAATACTCCATAATGTATATGGACCATATCCACCTTATCCATTTGTCGGTCGAAGGGCATTGTGGTTCTTTCCACAGTTTGGCGACCATGGCCATTGCTGCTATAAACATTGGGGTACAGATGGCCCTTCTTTTCACTATATCTGTATCTTTGGGGTAAATACCCAGTAGTGCAATGACAGGTCATAGGGAAGTTCTATTTTTAATTTCTTGAGGAATCTCCACACTGTTCTCCAAAGAGGCTGCACCAACTTGCATTCCCACCAACAGTGGAAGAGGGTTCCCCTTTCTCCACATCCCCTCCAACACATGTTTCCTGTCTTGCTAATTTTGGCCATTCTAACTGGTGTAAGGTGATATCTCAATGTGGTTTTAATTTGAATCTCCCTGATGGCTAGTGATGATGAACATTTTTTCATGTGTCTGATAGCCATTTGTATGTCTTTGGAGAAGTGTCTGTTCTTATCTTCTGCCCATTTTTTGAGATGATTATCTGTGTTGTGCGTGTTGAGTTTGAGGAGTTCTTTATAGATCCTGGATATCAATCTTTTGTCTGTACTGTCATTTGCAAATATCTTCTCCCATTCTGTGGGTTGCCTCTTTGTTTTGTTGACTGTTTCCTTTGCTGTGCAGAAGCTTTTGATTTTGATGAAGTCCCAAAAGTTTATTTTGACTTTTGTTTCCTTTGCCTTTGGAGACATATCTTGAAAGAAGTTGCTGTGGCTGATATCGAAGAGGTTACTGCCTATGTTCTCCTCTAGGATTCTGATGGATTCCTGTCTCACATTGAGGTCTTTTATCCATTTTGAGTTTATCTTTGTGTACGGTGTAAGAGAATGGTCGAGTTTCATTCTTCTACATATAGCTGCCCAGTTTTCCAAGCACCGTTTATTGAAGAGACTGTCTTTTTTCCACTGTATATTTTTCCTGTTTTGTGAAAGATTAACTGACCATAGACTTGAGGGTCCATATCTGGGCTCTCTACTCTGTTCCACTGGTCTATGTGTCTGTTTTTATGCCAGTACCATGCTGTCTTGGTGATCACAGCTTTGTAGTAAAGCTTGAAATCAGGTAAGGTGATGCCCCCAGTTTTACTTTTGTTTTTCAACATTTCCTTAGAAATTCAGGGTCTCTTCTGGTTCCATACAAATTTTTGGATTATTTGCTCCAGCTCTTTGAAGAATACCGGAGGAATTTTGATTGGAATGGCATTAAAAGTATAGATTTCTCTAGGCAGTATAGACATTTTAACAATGTTTATTCTTCTGATCCAAGAGCATGGAATCATCTTCCATCTTTTTGTGTCTTCTTCAATTTCTTTCATGAGTATTCTGTAGTTCCTTGCGTACAGATCCTTTACCTCTTTGGTTAGGTTTATTCCCAGTTATCTTATGGTTCTTTGTGCTATAGTAAATGGAATCAATTCTCTAATTTCCCTTTCTGTATTTTCATTGTTAGTGTATAAGAAAGCCACTGATTTCTGTACGTTGACTTTGTATCCTGCCACGTTACTGAATTGCTGTATGAGTTCTAGTAGTTTGGGGGTGGAGTCTTTTGGGTTTTCCATATAAAGAATCATGTCATCTGTGAAGAGAGAGAGTTTGACTTCTTCCTTGCCAATTTGGATACCTTTTATTTCTCTTTGTTGTCTGATTGCTGTTGCTAGGACTTCTAATACTATGTTGAACAAGAGTGGTGAGAGTGGGCATCCTTGTCGTGTTCCTGTTCTCAACGGGAAGGCTGCAAGCTTTTTCCCATTGAGGATGATATTTGATGAATATAGATAGATAGATTTGATGAAGTTCAGGAATGTTCCCTCTATCCCTATACTCTGAAGCGTTTTAATCAGGAATGGATGCTGGATTTTGTCAAATGCTTTTTCTGCATCAATTGAGAGGACCATGTCATTCTTCTCTCTTTTCTTATTAATTTGTTCTATCACATCGATTGATTTGCAAAAATTGAACCATCCTTGTAGCCCAGGAATGAATCCCACCTGGTCATGGTGGATAATCTTTTTAATGTGCTGTTGGGTCCTGTTTGCTAGGATCTAATTGAGAATGTTAGCATCCATATTCATCAGTTATATTGGTCTGAAATTCTCCTTTTTGGTGTGGTCTTTGCCTGGTTTGGGGATCAGGGTAATGCTGGCTTCATAGAAAGAGTCTGGAAGTTTTCCTTCTGCTTCAATTTTTTGAAACAGCTTCAGGAGAATAGGTGTTATTTCTTCTTTGAAAATTTGGTGGAATTCCCCAGGATATCCATCAGGTCCTGAGTTCTTGTTTTTTTCATCACTGCTTCAATCTCGTTACTAGATATCGGTCTATTTAGGTTGTCGATTTCTTCCTGGTTCAGTTTTGGGAGTTATAGTTTTCCAGGAATGCATCCATTTCATCTAGGTTGCTTAGCTTATTGGCATATAATTGATGATAATAACTTCTGATGATTGTTTCTACTTCCTTGGTGTTAGTTGTGATCTCACGCTTTTCATTCATAATGTTATTAATCTGGGCTTTCTCTCGTTTCTTTTGGATTAGTGTGGCCAATGGTTTATCAATCTTATTGATTCTTTCAAAAAACCAGCTTCTAGCTTCATTGATACGTTCTATTGTATCTCTGGTTTCTACCTCATTGATCTCAGCTCTAATCTTGATTATTTCCCTTTTTATGTGTGGAGTTGATTTGGTTTGTTGTTGATTCTCCAGTTCTTTAAGGTGTAGAGACAACTGGTGTGTTCTGGATTTTTCAATTTTTTTGAGGGAGGCTTGGATGGCTATGTATTTCCCCCTTAGGACTGCCTTTCCTGTATCCCATAGGTTTTGGACCAAAGTGTCTTCATTCTCATTGGTTTCCATGAATTGTTTCAGTTCTTCTTTGATCTCCTGGTTGATCCAAGCATTCTTAAGCAAGGTGGTCTTTAGCTTCCAGGTGTTTGAGTTCCTTCTGAACTTTTCCTTGTGATTGAGCTCCAGTTTCAAAGCATTGTGATCTGAGAATATGCAGGGAATAATCTCAGTCTTTTGGTATCAGTTGAGTCCTGATTTGTGACCCCGTATATGGTCTATTCTTGAGAAGGTTCCATGTGCACTTGAGAAGAATGAGTATTCTGTTGTTTTAGGGTGGAATGTTCTGTATATATCTATGACGTCCATCTGGTAATGTGTCATTCAATGCTCTTGTTTCTTTATTGATTTTCTGCTTCGATGATCTCTCTATTTCTGAGAGAGGTGTGTTAAGATATCCTACTACTAATGTATACATATCACTATGACTCTTTATCTTGATTAACAGTTTTCTTATGTAATTGGCTGCTCCCATATTGGGGGCATAGATATTTACAATTGTTAGATCATCTTGGTGGATAGTCCCTTTAAGAATGATGTAGTGTCCTTCTGTATCTCTGACTACAGTCTTTAGTTTAAAATCTAATTTATCTGATATGAGAATCACTACCCCAGCCTTCTTTTGATGCACATTGGCATGAAAGATGCTTCTCCATCCCTTCACTTTCAGTCTGGGTGTATCTTTAGGTTCAAAATGGGTCTCTTGTAGACAACATATGGATGGGTCCTGTCATTTTATCCAATCTGCAACCCTGTGCCATTTTATGAACACATTTAGGCCATTCACATTGAGAGTGATTATTGATAGATATGTTTTTATTGACATCGTGTTACCTTTGAAGTCTTTCTTTTTGTAGATTGCCTCTATATTTATGTTCAATGCTATTCTTAGGATTTTTTCTCTCTTATAGAACACCCCTTAATATTTCCTGCAGTGTTGACTTGGTGGTTGCATAGTCTTTTAAGCCTTGCTGGTCTTGGAAACTCTTTATCTCTCCATCCATTTTGAATGTCAGTCTTGCTGGATAAAGTATTCTTGGCTTCATGTTCTTATCATTTAGTGACCTGAATATATCTTGCCAGCCCTTTCTGGTTTGCCAGGTCTCTGTGGACAGGTCTGACGTTATTCTGATGGGCTTTCCTCTGTAAGTAAGGAGCCTCTTTGTCCTAGCAGCTTTCAAGAGATTATACCTACAATTATGATTCCTCAATTTGACGATCAGGTGCCTTGATGTTTTTCTGGAATCTATAATCTTGGGTGGAGACCGTTGGGCCTCTAGTACATGAACACTGGTTCCATTCGCGAGATTGGGACAATTTTCATGAAGAACATGTTTCACTATATCTTCTGGACTTCTTTCTTTCTCCTCCCCTTCAGGGATTCCAATGATTCTGACGTTGGAACGTTTCATGGGGTCATGTATTTCCCTGATTCTGTTTTCATGGTTTCTAAGCTGTTTGTTCCAGGTTTCCTCTTGATCCTTTCTCTCTATCTGTTTGTCCTCCAGATCCCTAATTCTATCTTCCGTCTCAGTTACCCTAGCTTTGAGAGAATTTAGATTAGATTGGAACTCATTGAGAGCATTGTGAACCTCAGCCCTGGTAGCTTTTAGCTCTGCCGTAACATTGCGAACATCCTGTCTGGTCGCTTTCAGCTTGGCCCTAATCAATTCCATTTGGCCATCCATGGCTTTCTCCAACCTAGCTATTGCCTGGATAATTGTTAGCCTGAATTTTCTTTCCGACATATTGTTATGTTGATAGCTGTTAGCTCTGTTGCAGAAGGTCCATCCTCTGTATTTTTTTTTCTGTTGGGCATTCCTCCTGCTAGTCATTTTGGTGAGAGATGACTGAACAGATGTAGCTGGTTGTTTCGACCGTGGTGCAGTCTGGGTGCACCCTGGAACACTTCTGAGCAATCAGGATTCCCCACCCAAATGAGAGAAAAAAGAAAAGAAAAAGAAAAAAGAAAAAAAAGAGAGAGAGACAGGAAAGAAAGGGAAGATGAAAGAGAAGGTTCAGCCCAAATGGGCCCCAAGGTAAGATTTATGAGGTATACAAACAAGAACAGACAAACAAAAAGACCGATAAAAGTATTTAATAAGAGAAAAAAATATATATGCAAATAAAGGAAGAACCTTGTTGAAAAGAACTCCAAGTGTAAGATTTATATACTATCGGGACAAACACAAAAACACAGAAACACTGGTGGAAGAAAAAGATGGGAGAGTGGTTATAAATTCTCAGTGTGGGCGAGGAAGTTTGTTTTGATTCTTTCTGGATGTATCTTGATATCTTTGTTAAAGGACTCAGCTTTCCTAGGCTAAAGGGGGATTAAAAATTGGTTTACCTATAGGGGTAGTATTGATTGGGGAAAGGGGATTACTTTGAAGTTTAACTCTATATGAATATTAGAAAATAAAAATTAAAAAGGAATAAACTAGAGTAAACTAAACTAAAATTTAAAAAAATTCAAAAAATAGAAATGCAAAAGAAAAACACAGGTGTATGTATCAAAAAGTTCAGGTTAGAAGGTCATTATGGAATTTGATGTACTGGACAGCTTGCTGTGATGGTAAATAGGTTAAAAATTATCTATATAAAAAAATGAGCCATAATAGTGGGAACAAATTAAAAATAAAAGTTGTTCTATGAAGTAGTGGTGGTGGTTCTCTTGTAGTCTTTTTTTTTTTTTTTTCTTTCCTGGTTGGTTTTCTGGGGGAGGGGCCTGCCACGTGGGTTTTCAGTCAATGATGTTCCCTGAGTTGTCCTCCAGTCCCCCTCAAGGGGGTGGGCTCTGAGGAAACCGGTTTTTTCAGGCTTTTGTTCTCTGGAGGTTTTTATGTTTGTTCACCATATTTTTCTTCTTTTCCTCTTGCCTTGACTGCTTTTGATGGTTTTTGTAGGTTTAGAGGAAAGCAAACTGCACCCTGACCTCCCTCTCAGAGAGAAGCCTCAGTCTGTTCTTCTGTGGGTGTTGCAGAGCCCATAAAAATCCCCCCTTGGCCGCTGGCAGAGCAGGTTCCGAGTCGCGGTCCCTGGGGACGCGGGATCTTCTGCTTGTACCCAAAACCAAAGCAGCAGCAGCTGTTTGGGCAGCTCCAGACCACCAGAGAGGTTCTAAGCAGAGATCACACACGGAGATTTTCCCGCTGGCCCAGGCTGGGAGTGCCTGGTCTTTCTGGGTCTACAAGCACCTGGCTTGCACACACCTTTTTCAGGGGAGGCTGTGGGTCGTGCGCACATCTCAGGCTCTGAGAACGGGGCACAGGTCCAAAAGCACCAGTCTGGGCCTTCGGGCACCTCTCTCAGGGGAGAGTTTGGGGCGTACGTCTTAGGCTCTGAAACAATGGCGCGTGTCAAAGAGCACCGGCTGGGCCTTTGTACCTCTCTCAGGGGAGGATGAGGGGCAAGAGCACCTCAGGCTCTGTAGCAGGGCTCACACATTCTGCCATCTGGCGTGGCTTGCATCCCCTCACAGGGGCCAGAACCCACACAATCTCAGGCGCGCTAGTGGCTCAGAGACCAAAACCTGGTTTCTCCACCGCACTCTCTCTGGCTCAGCGCCAGGGGAGGCTGTCCTGGGACCAGGGACTTCAGCCCCTGTCCCTAGCTGCCCCGATTCCCACAATTTCCCCCTTGCGATCTTTTGCTCTTTTGGAGTGCTTTCAAACAGTCTCCAAGTTAATGCTGGTCCCCAGATGCAGGGCAGTCTCGCTCATAGTAGGGGTATTACTTTCCAACCGGTCACTTCTGGTGGTTCCCTCCCCCTTTTGTTTATCTTCCGATATCAGTCCGCCTTTCCCACTCTGTTTTACCTGCCCACTGGCGTCTTCTGCTCCTGTAGAGATCCAGATGTGTATAATTCTGATCTCAGGCTGATTTCATGGGTGATCGGAGTTCTTCGGTAGGTAATCAGCTCACTTTAGTGTACAGGTTGAAAAGGCGCCTCCTCCTACTTCCCTGCCATCTTGTCCCCCGATCAACATGTGACAATTTTTGACCATGAAGGATTCCAGGCATAATCCCCACTCAGTACGTGTAGACAAAGTCACTAGAGACCGTTGGTTTCAGAAAAGGTCAGAGTAAGAGAACCTAATAGAGACATCATGACTAAATGTAACAAAGAACCACAAATGGATCTTAGAACAGAAAAAATAGCACTACTTTATTTTTCTTTTCTTTTTTTTCTTTTTTTCTTGATAAGAAATCCACTTTATTTATTTTTTATTAGGTACAATTAATCAGCCTATAGCACATCACAAGTTTTTTAAAATAACACTAGTGTAAAGCTAAGAATATCTACATTAAACTGGGGGCATTAATTGCTAATGGGTTGAACTGTGTCTCTAGTGTTCATGTGACAGAGTTCCAACAGAGCACATGTTTCAGGACGTGATGTTATTTGGGAATTGGGTTCCTGTAGATGTAATCAGATAAGGGGAGTCCAGTAAGGCTTAATTATATGTACCATATTCCCTGTCAACTTTGGTTATCCTCTATTTGCTTGAAATTATGCTGAGATGAGTCTGAGTCATCTGAGTGTTTTAGAGAAAGAGCCTAGGAGTCAAATGTTTATTTTCATTGAGAATCCTGATATTACATGACAAATATATTCTAAAAAGTTCTGTCATCTTTTTACCAACAATCTGTGGGGAATTTACAAAATAAACATGATAAGCCTGAATATGGGTGAGATATAAGATCCTGGTAGCCCCTTGGTTTAGGAATAGATAAATTATGAAAGATAGAGGTCTCCTGTTTTATTTTTTTATTTTTAAAAGATTTTATTTATTTATTTAATAGAGATCAGAAGGAGGCAGGGAGGCAGGCATAGAGAGAGAGAGAAAGAGAGAGAGAGAGAGAGGAGGGAGCCTCCTCCACATCCTCTCTAACACTTGCTGTTTCTTATGTTTTTCTTTGTAGCCACTCTGACAGGTGTGAGATAATATCTTAAAGTAGTTTTAATTTGCATTTCTCTGCTCATGAGTGATGTTGAGCATCTGTATGTCTTCTCTGGAGAAATCTCTCTTCCACCTTCTTAGCCTACTTCCGAGATCAGAGAGTGGTGGCATCACCATTTACAGTTTTGGAGTCTGTGCAAAAAATATATAAATATAAATATAAGTGTGTATGTATATATGCATTAATGTGTATATAATATGCATATTATGTGTTTATACTTTTATCTGTATGTATATATATGCATATAATATATATATATATATATATATAGTATAGAATTAGTAATAAACACTGTTCCTCAATCAAAGAGCAAGGTAGAATTTATCATGAGACAGTGGTAACAGACATGCAAGGAAATATTGAAATACTTAAAATATAAGGAGGGTGTGGCCCAAACTCATTTCTAATCCTAGAAAAATCATGGCACACACCCAGACATGATCAGTATTAGATATGAAAATTATTGGACTATCCCACATTCAAACATGGAGACACACAGTCTTCAGCATATTAGCATGAAGAATCCATTGTCAATTGATACAATTCCCCTTGACAACCAGGGAGGAATTGGGCTGAAAGCAGGGCCTTTGTAGCGTCTCTTGAGGACAGGGGATGGGGATTGTGGAGGGACTGCAGGCAGGAAGAGGTAAGACTGATATGTTAGATACCCCAATGAGCAGCTTAGGCTCTCAGTATCCATTCCTGACACACTGTGAGAGAGAAAGATGTGGTTGTTGGACACACTGACAAGAGAGACAACAACGTTCTAGTTGGTGGTAGGAAGCACACAACAGGGTCATTCTTTGATAAAAAGCACAGATCAAAGAGAGCTCTTACCTGGGCAAGGACACATCTTCCATGTACCACCAAGCAAATTGTTCTCTGCTCTCTCATGCTTCCTGAATTGTCATTGGCTCCTGAATCCCTGGGTTCTTCTGTAATATCCTGTTGTCAGACCCTACTAGTCATCCCTGATAAAGGTGGGCAGGGGGGCAGTGTAGAAGAATTGCTTAATGGCACACATTTTCTCTTTTGAATGGTAAAAAGGGGCTGGGAATGGATAGCTGGTGCTACACAGCACTGTGAGTGTGCATATTATCCCAGAATTGTACAATTCCAGTGATTAAAATGTTGAATTATATATTTATGTATATTTTACCGTAATTAGAAAATTACTAGTTCAGAGTTCAAACTGTATATAAAAGCTATACTTACAAAAATTTCCAGGGGCGCCTGGGGTGGCTCAGATGGTTAAGTCTGCTTTTGGCTCAGGTCATGATCTCAGGGTCCTGGGATCAAGCCCTGCATCAGGCTCTCTGTTCAGCAGGGAGCTTGCTTCCCCTTCTCTCTTTTCCTGCCTCTCCGCCTACTTGTGATCTCTCTCTCCTGCTCTGTCAAATAAATAAAATCATTTAAAAAGAACTGGAGGTATCAAAATTCCAGACTTGCAGTTATATTAGGGAACTGTAATAATCACAACAGTATGCTACTGGCACCAACAAAAGACACATAAATCGATGGAACAAAATAGAAAACCCAGAAATAATCTCACAATTATATGGTCAATTAATCTTCAACAATGAGGGAAGAAAATACTATGGGAAAAGACAGTTTCAACAAATGGTGTTGGGAAAACTGTACAGCTACATGCAGAACGACACTGGACCACATTCTTCCACCTTCCACGAAAATAAGGTCAAAACGGATTACAGACCTAAATATGAGACCTGAAACTGTAAAAGTTCTAATAGGGAGCACAGGCAGTAATCTCTCTGACATTGGTTGTAGCATCATTATTCTCGAGATGTCTTCTGAGGTAAGGGAAATAAAGGCAAAAATAAACTATTGGGACTATATCCAAATAAAATCTTCTGCCCAGTGAAGGAAACCATCAGCACAACTAAAAGAAAACCTACTGAATATGAGAAGGTATTTGCAAATGACATATTTGTTAAAGGGCTAATATCCAAAATATTCAAAGAACTTAATGATCTCAACACCAAAATCAAGTAAACCAATTAAAAATTGGGCAGAAGACATGAAGAGAGATTTCTCCAGAGAAGACATACACATGCTCAACATCACTCATGAGCAGAGAAATGCAAATTAAAACTACTTTAAGATATTATCTCACACCTGTCAGAGTGGCTACAAAGAAAAACATAAGAAACAGCAAGTGTTGGGGAGGATGTGGAGAAAAAGGAACCCTCATGCACTGTTGATGGGAATGCAAACTGGTCCACAGCCTATGGAAAAGAGTATGGAGATTCCTCAAAGTTAAAAATAGAACTTCCCATCCCTACACCTCATACCTTCAGTACACATTTGTTAACTAACTAGCAATTAAATAACACATTAAAAAAAGAGATACACAAAAATAAAGTCCCTGGGGGGAAAATAATACTGCTCTATGATCCAGTAGGCACATTACTAGGTATTTACCAAAAAAAAAAAAAAAAAAAAAGACAAGAACAATAATTCAAAGGACTAATTGAAAGAACACTAATTCAAACATGAATCCATAAGTTTATTACATTATTCTTCACAATAGCCCAATAATGAAAGCATTCTTAAGGTCCAGTGATAGAAGGATGCATAAAGAATATTTGTTTATTTATTTATTTTTCAACCACAAAATTAAATGAATAATTGCCATTAGCAACAGCACAGATGAAGCTAGAGAGTTTGATGGCAAGCTAAATAGGTCAGTCAGAGGAAGACAACTACTATATGATTGCGCTTATGTGGAATTTAAGAAACCAAACAAATAAGCAAAGGAAAAGAGAGATAGAGAGAAACCAAGAAACAGACTCTTTACTGTAGAGAACTAATTGAGTGTTACCAGAAGGCGGGGGTAAGTGGGGTTTGGGTGAGATAGGTGATGGGAATTAAAGAGTGCACTTATCTTGATGAGCCCTGAGTAATGCATAGAATTGTTGAATCACTATCGTGTATACCTCAAATTATCATAACACTGTATATTAACAATACAGTAATTAAAATTAAAAAAAAACTCAAAAAAAGTGAGAGAATAATCTGTCCTCCATTTCTCCTGCCAGATCCATCTCTTGTCTGTCCTTGCCTGTGACCAACACCAGCTCAAATTTAGCTTCCACTGTCACATGTGCTACAAACATTAGAACACCTGGAGCTAGTACCTAGGCCAAACCTTATGGGAGCAGTTAACTGTTGTGGTTGATCTCTATGGGATGCAACAACAAGCTCTAAGGAAGATGCAGTGAATAGGCTCAGACTTCATAGGAATGAGGGCATGTTGGTGAATGACACAGTCACCGGGAGGCCACCACTATATGACAATAGTGCAGCCCTTGCACTATTCACATATCCTAGCTTCATAGAGTCCTGAGAATAGCTCCTCCTGGAAGCTCTTTGACCACCTTTACCACAGGCAACTTGCTAGACCTCTTTCAGTGTTGTGAATGACAGGTCCTGCCACAGAAGTTAATTTTAAGGACACATTCAGTACAAATAAGCCCCATCCCCCACTACCCATTCTAGTTTTGCCTCAAATTCGGTGACTATCAGGGCTAGGCCAGTGGTACATCTGGTGAGGTTCCTCAGCCCTCATGCTTAAGAAGTCTGAGCCTGATCACCTTGTCTTCCTTATAGCTTGTTGTTGGATCCCATGGAGGTCAAAGACAGCAATTCAATTTAATAGTAAATTACTGGAATGTGAGGAGGGGTGAGTTCGGTGGGCATTGGAGGGGCTGACAGGGAACCCCAGAACTGGATGTGCTGTGATGATGTCTCTGGGCTATGCTGCTGCTGATGAGGAGCAGGAGAGCATGAAGACAGAGACTGGGTAGGGACTGTGGACGGTGTCTTTATCACACTAGGAGTCCTTGATGAGTAGTGGCAGCTGAGGTGGGGAGGGAGGATCAGGGTCCCCATGGTATGAAGGAAGCAGGGACCGAGGATGGTGATGGAAAGGAAAAGGAGCAGGTGTGAGGTCCTGGGAACAGTGAGGGGAGGGGGCTCCTTTCACTGGAAGAGTGGGAGGACCCTTCTCTGATGCAGAATGACTTCCATTTCTGGTTTTGAGAAAACAGGATCAGCCCTGACCCAGGAGAATAGTCATCAGATTTCCAGGAATGCAGATGTTTGCTTACTTTCTTGTTACTCTTGATGAACTTCACCCTTGCCTGTTAAAAATGAGAATTTTTACAAGAACGCCACGTGGGGATCAGCTCAGTCCCTTTTTCTATGAACACACGTAGTGAGCGTGATAGAAAGTGCACTGAACCCGGCGCAGGGTCCTCATCATACAGGAGAGAACCTCACCCTGCAGCAAATCAGCCTGGTCCTTACATCGTTGGATACGGACAGTTCTCTCAGGGGAAGGAGGCACAGTTGTGCACAGTGGTCCTGCATTGGCACGCATGTGTCCAGGGTGGCTACAGAGCTTGGGCTAAGATGGCAGGAAGCTGAATGGCCAGGTTTCAGAAGAAGCCAGTATCAACAGGGCTGCTGGGCATTCCTGATTCTCTGTGAGGCCCTCTCTCCCATCCTAGAGCCCAGCATCTCCAGCTGTAGCCCACCTCCCTACCATTCTGATGGTCCCTTCACAGAGCAGTTCAGGCCAGGCCAGGCTCACTCCCACCCAAAGGGCTTGATCTGAAATGCAGGTAGTCTCATGTGAGGAAGAAACAGAAAATAAATTCCTCATGATGGAATTCCTCTGACCACTTGTATCTTGCTCACACCAGGAGCTGGACACACTGCTGACCAGGGGTTTGTTCCTGGCCAAACACAAATCAGTTCATGTCTGCTCCATAGAATTCCAGAATTTTTCTAGTTAAAAAATGTATCTTTATAATATGTTGTTAAATGGGATCTTTTTCTGTTTTGTTGTTGTTACTGTTGATGTTTGTTTCTTTTTGCTTTAGTTGATCTTTCTGGGAAAAAACATGATGAACTGTGCATAGATTTTCAGGCATAAGCATGTCAGTTGTTCTTATTTTTATCAACCCACATAACATTCATTCTTGAATGGGGACTATATTTTTCTCAAACACTGTATTTGGAATGCTGCTCTTAACAACCACCACACACCAGGCTCTTTTGGGAGCAGAGCCTGTTCAAGGAATGAAGAGCTCTCAGAGTGGCACATGAGTGACTCAGGCATCTGCTTTCTGCCTTTGGTTCAGGCCATGATCCTGGGGTCCTTGGATTGAGTCCTGCTTCCAGCTCCCTGCTCAGCCAGGAGGTTGATTCTCTTCCTATCTGCTGCTCCCCCTACTTGTGCCCATGTCCTCTCTCTCTCTCTCTCTCTCTCTCTCTGTGAAATAAACAAATAAAGTCTTTGGGAAAAAATGATTCAGAGTGGCATCTGGGTGACTCAATTGTTAAGTGTCTGCTTTGGCTGGGATGGAGCCCCGTGTCGGGCTCTCTGTTCTGTGGAACCCTTCTTCTCTCTCTCCCACTCACTCCACTCATGTTTCCTCTCTCACTGCCTCTCTCTGTCAAATAAATAAATACAATCTTTTAAAAATAGAAATAAAACAAATAAAAAAATTGCTTCCAAGAAATCCTTTGTCAAAGCTCCCTGCATACCAATGTCCTGTGCTCCAGAAGAGATTCCTAGTAGGTAGTCACTGAATAACTATGGATGTCGATGTCTGTGGTTCTTGAGTGTGTGGGGTCATTGATATATGGTGAAGATTCACCCACTGGGGATGCACAACTGGCCTCTTCCCATCACCTCCCATGCCTAAAGCAATGCTCTCTCTCCCTCAGTGCTTCAGGGGATCCACAGGGAGGGGGAGCCCTGGTCATCAAGGTCTCACATGTGAGGAAAGAATGTCTGTCCTGCACAGAAGGGGTTATGTCCATGGAGACATGCATTGCTCTGGACAGGAGTCTGATCATTACACTCTATACCTTATATATGTGCAGTATTTATTTGTTAACTATCCATCCATGCATCTGGAAGATAAAATTATTGGTATTTCTATTTTATTTTATTTTACTTTTTTATATTTATTTTATTTTATTTTATTTTCATTTTATTTGTGGTTTTTAAATTTGTTTTTTAATTTAAATTCAATTAGCCAAGGTATAGTACAGCATTAATTTTTTTTATTTTTTTTAATTTTTTCATTTTTTAAATTTATTTTCAACATAACAGTATTCATTGTTTTTGTACCACACCAAGTGCTCCATGCAATCCGTGCCCTCTCTAATACCCACCACCTGGTTCCCCCAACCTCCCACCCCCCATCTCTTCAAACCCTTCAGATTGTTTTTCAGAGTCCATAGTCTCTCTTTGTTCACCTCCCCTTCCAATTTCCCCCAACTCCCTTCTCCTAACTCCTCATGTCCTCCATGCTATTTGTTATGCTCCACAAATAAGTGAAACCATATGATAATTACCAAGATGCCCTTCAACGGACGAATGGATAAGGAAGATGTGGTCCATATGCACTATGGAGTATTATGCCTCCATCAGAAAGGATGAATACCCAACTTTTGTAGCAACATGGACGGGACTGGAAGAGATTATGCTGAGTGAAATAAGTCAAGCCGCATTAATTTTTGATATAATGTCCAATGATTCATTAGTGGAGTATAACACCTAGTATTTCTCTTTTTTTTAAGATTTTATTTATTTATTTGACAGACAGAGATCACAAGTAGGCAGAGAGGCAGGCAGAGAGAGAGGGGGAAGCAGGCTCCCTGCTGAGCAGAGAGCCCGATGTGGGGCTGGATCCCAGGACCTCGGGATCATGACCTGAGCTGAAGGCAGAGGCTTAACCCACTGAGACATGCAGGCTACCCACCCAGTATTGCGATATTAAAAATCAGATTTATCTCATGAAGAACAATCAAATTCCTTCAATTGCTCACTCATTATTTCTACACATTACCTGCTTGTTCTGTGTATTCAGGTGTGTCTCTGTACTTAGGACCTCTTTCTGTGAAGTGGATATATGAGAGGTGCCTCTTCATTGAAAATTCAGAAAGATATATCATATTCCCTAGGTGCATTTCTGTTATAACTAGGGCAGGTAAAATATATATGCATGTAATTAATTACTTCACAAGTGGAAATTATTGGATAATCACAAAAATCTAAGTTTGAATGTGTGTTCTATTAATTGATAACCAATCACACACATGCTTATAATCAATTTATAACAACTCGCAACAGAGAGGTAAGTGACCATAAATAAAATTCACAGAGGAAGTGAAAATTTTAGGACAACTATGAAATAGTTGCCACATTTCTAACAAAATCAATGTCATTCGTGGTATGAAATGCAATAATACCCATGCCCATTACAGCTGATTCAGCCCCCATCTCTGTGTGTATGAGACAGGGTGAGACAGAGATAGAGAGAGATAGAAAGAGACAAAGAGAGCAGAGCACAGTATAGATTTCTGAATGTTTTCCATGAGAAGGTGGTGCTGGGAACAGTTAGAGGCAGCTGTGTGGGTTCCCAGCTATCTCTCATGACACCTCCTCAGAGCAGGCCATCACCAAATGTCCTTGTGATCTAATGGGTGGTTCATGCCATGTTTTGTGGTGAGGGTCCCCCCAGAGCAGAGGAAGACACAAAACACTCCTTTACCTGTAACTCAGTCTGGCTCAGGTACTCAAAGCCCACTTTTGAGGTCTCCAGGAGGCCCCCTTTTCCCCCTCCTTCCCTCCTCAATCTGTGATTCCTCCAGACCCCAGGGAATAATCTGAAGGAAGGGATCTTCTCTGATCAGAGTGAAGGAAGAGATAAGAGAGGACTATGCATCTCTGTCTCAGATGGGGGACAGGAATAGCTCTGGGGGCATCTCCATATGGCCTGAACATTTCTCCTCCCAATACTCCTCTGTCATTGACAGACCCCAGGTTTCTGGTATCAGGGGAGGGCCCCTAGTTGGATGCATGGCCCTTTCTTTCTCCTTGGTCCTCAATTCACTTGTGAGAAAATGTGACTCCATTTCTCCGTGACTCTCTGTCCTTCAGTTCACGGTCCTGGGCATGGTCTTTTGGTGACCCAGCCACGTTGATTTTAGACATTCTAGACTGGGAGCTCTCTCTCCTTAACCTGCTTTGGGAGAAGTAGCAACGCTGGATCTGTTAATGTGTGTGGGTTTCAGCTCTTAGGGCTGCCACCCCCAAAATACTGACTCTTGCAAGTAGCAAGTCAGATAACATGGTTCTGTATGGCCCATCAGTGGCTCCAGCCTGAGGACAAGGCTTATGGTAGATATCACACACGACAGAGACCTCAGTGCCCACACAGTGCTATGTCCCCAGGAGGGACTGAGACATACCCTGAGCAGATCCTCAGTCCCCTGGGATTGTTGTCACCATGTCACCGGTACCTGAGGTGACATGACACGGTCTGAGGCCCCTTCCAGGGTCTGTTGATCTGAGAATGCCCCATCACCGAATCCCATCCAGCCTTTAGCCTGCAAAACTCCTATGACCCTGGCTGTTCCTGGCCATGTCTACACAGGTGGGAGACCCTCATCCAGGGCATGGGGTCTGGAGAGAGAAAGGGGAAGGATAATCCTAGACATTTGCAAACATGGCCACTGAGACAATACTGGACTGAGGCCAGGCTCCAGCCACATGCAGATCTCCAGCTACTGGATACAACAGCGTTAATAAATTAGTGTATTAAATGCTGGTTACCATGTTTCCATGAAAAACTGAAGAGGAAACACTCCCACTTCTAGAGTTGTGATAGATGATTGGATAAAATGATAAAATTCTGTGTGTGTCAGGGGATGAAGCTGAGGTACAGCTCCCTTTGGTTTCTTTATAGTGAGAATGGCCTCCCTTAATGGAAACATTCATTTTCAAGATTCCCAACTGCACAGGGTCCTTCTCTGACATTAGGAACAGCTTAGAAAAGAGGGTCAGGATGACTCACTGGGCTCTAACTGGGGTGCCAGGAATGTCAGAAAAGGCAGGGAGTGTTTGGGGTCTAAGGGTATGTGGGATAGACTGGGACAATCCTATATGAACCCCGCAGTCTGGGGCAATACTCAGGCCATCTCAGGGGTCAGGCATCAGTGCTCTCACTAGATGATGCTGACCTGCCAGGACTTTGGGTTATCACCACCCAGGCCACCTCTACCCCTGGGTCAGCTTACCCTCTCCTCCTCTGTTTCCTTCCATTGGTAAGCATGGAGGGAAGACAGAAAGACATCAAGGGCTTATCTGAGGGGACCACCTCTGTTTGCATGGAAGTTCCTGGAGAAAGAAAGAGATTTTTGGAGCTCAGTCTCCACAACAGAGCTTTAGGGTCAGAATTTGTTTCTCTACTAGGGCCTAAGCTCCTCTCCTTCTTGCCCTCCTCATTCCCTGCACAGGTGACTGCCAACCTTACCAGGGTGGGTGGAGACACTCCTGCTCCATGTGCTCACTCTCTTTCACAGTGACCTGCCCTCCTGCTCACACTACTATGTCTCCTTATGGTGTCTGTGGTCCAGGTGGGACTGACTTAGGCACTCTCAGTGACCATGTTCCCCACAGTGGGCCACATTTGCTCCACCAGAAATAGGAATACAGTTGGCAATGAGGAAGCAGCTTGGCTACAGTGACACTTAGACCATGTCTGCAGCTACTGATCCACAGGAGGAACATCTGGTCCTTTGTGGTCTCCCACAGAGTCTCTGGCTCCAGGTCAGGCAGCCTGACTTCTCTGACCATCCCCAGGCTCCAGGCTGTGGACAAACCTGATGATTCCTGCTCAATGTGGGACAGAAGCCGGGAAGTCTGCCCAGTATTTCAGGCCAATGGGGAAAAGATACCCCAACCCTGATCTCCCAGACCTCACCCAACACCATGGGGACCTCACAGAGCACCTTGCCACTGTCCCATTAAGAGACAAAGGCTGGTTTCCACCTGACATTTGTGGGGACAATTCAGGATTATAGGAAATAATAAAGTGAGAAAAAGTTTGAGCTGCAGAAGCAGCAAGTTCCCCAGGGCAGCCTTGTGAATATAATGGTGACCACGTGGATATGCGTACATTCACGTACATTCACGTGGTGTAAAAACAGATTTCAGGGGCAAGTCAAGGGATCAATATTTTCCTAACTTGCACTTTCTGTCCCATTTGGATATGCTGGACTCACATGCACAGCAGGTCCATGTCGTTGAACTCCTATGGAAGCTCACCAGGTTCACCAGCCACCAGCCTCCTGGTTTGTAGTCTCAGCTTGTTACCTGGCCTCTGATGCAGGACTCCAGCCCCTGCAGGGACATCACTTAATCCACCCAATAGATCATGTCTTATACACCAGAGCGCTGGGCCGACATCTTTACCCAAATCCCTGGTGCACATGCTACATTCACACACAGGCATGATCCCCATACACGTGTCCTAGCAGTGTGTTCTGTTCATGGTCCTTACACTTACATGTGCGCCATCTGGAAACTGGAAACATGGAGGGATCTATATGGATACAGTTGGCATTTTGAAAGACATCATAGTTTTCCACTGGAATAAATTTCCATATGTGAGAGTGTCACCATTACATGAATGGACCTAGAAGGGCCCCTCTCACTCCACTTTCTTGGGTCACTACATCAGTGAAGATACATCAGTATCTTTCTCACATACAGTGAAAAAGAACCATCTGCTTGCTGTGTAGAAGGGTATAACAAGGCTGGAAGAGGTGGCTGCTGAGGGCAGCAGGGGAGTTGTGGAATTAGGGCCTACAGAGTGTGAGCAAACCACTCAGGTAGAAAGAGGGGCACTGGTCAAACTTTGTCCTCACTAATGTGTGACCTGCTTCCACCGGTGAGGGCCCATTGCCCTGTGAACTCCTGGCTCTGCCTCCCTCTGCACACTGCTTCAAAAGTGAAACATTCCTTCATTTTTTCTCTACCAGGTCTGGTAAAATTGAGGCTATAGACAATGTGCAGCTAGAATGCATGTCCAAGAAGGAAGTTGGCTCTCAGGAGAGTCCGCCCAGAGGCTAAGACAAATCATGGCCAGAATCCCCTCAATGGAACCTCAGAAGGCAGTTCTGTGGGATCCCTACTATGTCTTGGGATTCTTCTTTAGTCCCTTATGCAGGAAGATTTTGCCAAATTTTACAGAAAGGAGTTCCTGAGGTCTCCTGGTACCTACTCTTTCTTCAGTGTTTAGAAAAGGTGAAGTGACATTGGGCTCATAGCCCATGTCTCAGAGCACTGGTCACTTTGGCAAAGGCCCCCAATTTCTGTACTGGAAACCTCAGCAGTGTGGGCTATGCTGGGTCTGGGACAGAAACCCTGTTAATGGAATGATTGACATCATCTGGGATCTAGCCTGATTGAGAAAAGCTGATCACTTCAGATATGGGGTCACTGCTTCAACCTTATGTGGTTCTCTCCACTCCGGACAAGTAGGCCAACATGTCTTCTCTGCTACCCTTGTCCATCTATCATGTTTTTGTCACTAAGTGTCACCAGTACTGATCACAGTCAGTGACTAGTTACTCATTGGGGAGATCTCTGCTGTCATGTCTGCATCAGCACTGGCCTGCCTAAGGCCATGATGTCCATTTGCATCTTTAAGAACGACTACTTGAGGGAGGAGTCAAGATGGCGGAGAAGTAGCAGCTGAGACTACTTCAGGTTGCGGGAGATCAGCTAGATAGCTTACCTAAAGATTGCAAACACCTACAAATCCAACAGGAGACCGAAGAGAAGAAGAACAGCAATTCAAGAAACAGAAAATCAACCACTTTCTGAAAGGTAGGACTGGCGGAGAAGTGAATCCAAAGTGACGGGAAGATAGACCGCGGGGGGAGGGGCCGGCTCCCGACAAGCGGCGGAGCAACGGAGCACAAAATCAGGACTTTTAAAAGTCTGTTCCGCTGAGGGACATTGCTCCAGAGGCTTAACTGGGGTGAAGCCCACGCGGGGCCAGTGTGGCCTCAGGTCCCGCAGGGTCACAGAAAGGATCGGGGTGTCTGAGTGTCGCAGAGCTTGCAGGTATTAGAACGGGGAAGCCGGCTACAGAGACGGAGCCGAGGAGTGAGCTCAGAGCTCGGGCTTACCTTGAACCGGTCGCAGGCTCGGTTGGCTCGGAGCGCGGCCGGAGCCCAGGCAGACGGGAGTAATTGGGCGCTGTTCTCTGAGGGCGCACTGAGGAGTGGGGCCCCGGGCTCTCGGCTCCTCTGGGCCGGAGACTGGGCGGCCGCCATCTTTATTCCCGTCCTCCGGACTCTACGGGAAGCGCTCAGGGAACAAAAGCTCCCGAAAGCAAACCCGAGCGGATTACTCAGCCCGGCCCCTGGTAAGGGCGGTGCAACTCCGCCTGGGGCAAAGACACTTGAGAATCACTACAACAGGCCCCTCCCCCAGAAGATCAACAAGAAACCCAGCCAGGACCAAGTTCACTTACGAGGAGTACAGTTTCAATACCAAGGAGAGCCGCGGAATTCCAGAGGAGGAGAAAGCAAAGCACGGAACTCATGGCTTTCTCCCCATGATTCT